>NC_081423.1:52966536-53231319 GCF_949786415.1 Peromyscus eremicus | reverse complement strand
GTCCAAAGCCATCCTGTTTTCCCAGCACCACTGCCGGCCCGTGGCCTTCCCAAAGCTAGCCAACCCACCCCTGGTTCCTAATCCCCAATGACCAGACAGCTCAGGGACGGTTAAGTACACTTCTCTTCTTTTCACTCTAAAAAAAGGTTGACAGTAGTAAGCTGCGTGGTGCACAAAGCGTCACAGCGTTCCGGTAACCCCACCTCATCAGGCGTCATGGCACATTCCTCAAACACCGTTCTTTACCCTGCCCTTAAAATCCTAGACGGAAAATTCCGAGGAGGTGGAGACCCCTTGGTAGGATCTCCCAATTCCAAACCTCAGCAGCTCGAGGCACTAAAGAAATAAATTAAGGGGAGGGAGGCTCCTAACGGGTCTTGTCCAACTCTGTCTCGCACACCCAGCGGTAGGGCCTCCTGCAGACGTCATCATTCCAGGGGCCATCAATGGTGATGTGGGCACAGTCCTCGCCTCCTCCAAGCCCATGCCCATACCAGTTATCTGGCTGCTCTGGTTTCCAGTTCCTACAGACAAAAGACTGCTGTGAGTCCCAGGAAATCAGACTCTCAGTCACATTCCCGGAAGATCTCTAGCCTTGGGAACACCGGCTGGGAAAGCTGGGTGCCCCGCACCCGGAAGGCGTATACTCACTTGAAGCTGGCCTCGTAGTTGGTCCCATCCACCCATCTCCAGGGCCCGTTCTGGTCAGTTAGGCCAATCCAAGTGTTTAAAGGTCCCATGTGGCGCTGGACAAATCTCTGAGAAAAGAAACAGAGCTGGTGACCTCTTCCTCCCACCGTCCAGCGTCCCAGAAGAACGCACCCGTGGCCTCACCTGCTCGTCCCAGGAGGTCACCACCACCAGGTGGGCATTCTCGAGCTGGCAATACTTGTCAGCCTCAATCCAGGACCTCGAAGAGCTGGAGAACCAGTAGCAGCTGCCTTCAAACTCCACCCAGTTGATGGGGCAACAGGTCCTTTCAGAGCCTGAGGTGGGGGGTGAAGGGCTGAGATGCTACCGAGGGTGGGGGTGGTCAAGAAAGTGGGGCTGGTCGCCCCTCCCCTCGCCGTCGCCCCGCCCCTCGCCGTCGCCCCGCCCCTCACCGTTGCCCCGCCGCCCCGCCCCGCCCCACCGCCGCCCCGCCCTCGCTGTCGCCCCGCCCCTCACCGTTACCCCGCCGCCCTGCCGCCCCGCCGCCCCGCCCCCACCGCCGCCCCGCCCCTCACCGTTGCCCTGAAGGGCGGCCATCTGACAGCTCAGACTTCGCAGGTCAGACACCAACTGCTTCACGTGCAGCAGCAAGCTGGAGTGATCTGGGGTGGCAGAGGACAGAAGGCAGCAGAGGGAAAGGGAGCGAAGAAATCAGTTGGATGTGAACATTGGGAACAACCAGCCATCACAGACCCTCTGGCCAAAGCTTTGATCTGGGCTGAGAAACGGACCCCCCCCCAAGTCCGACCCCTCCCCTTACCCTCAGTTCTCCCCCCCCTCACCGCTCACCTCTCCCCGCTCCTCATCCTGACCTCCCCCTCCCTCTCTCTCACCCCTCCCTCTCCCTCCCCCCTCCCCCCCACACACCTTCACTCAGATCCTTCTGCTGTTTCTCCAGCTGTGACTCCAGTAGCTTCATCTTTCTTCCCACACTACCCCCTAGAGAAGAAACTCTCTCAGTGTCCGGACAGTCGTGCCACCCCTCAGCCCCACCCCCGGCCCCAGACCTGGGCCCCCTCACCCTGGGTGCTCAGGGCCTTGACCTGGTCCTCAGTGCTCACAGTGAAGTTGCTGAGATTCTGCCTTAGAGACAGCAGATCGCCCCGCAGTTGGGAGTCTAGGCAAGAGAGGATGTGGGTATGAAAAAATAAGATGTCTGTGTCCACCCACCACTGCGTCCGTCGCTCCCTCACACACCCCCGAAGCTGCCCCCTTTCTCTGCCCAGCCCTGGCCACCCACTTTGGGATGCGATCACACAGACAACCACCAGCAGCAGGAGGCTGAGGCCCACGGACACCAGGAGGAGGCGGGATCCAGAGCAGAGGCGGTGCAAGAGCGACGGGGTGGGAGGCGGCCCTGCAAGAGAAGGAGTCAGGAGTTCACCCGCCCAGGCCAACCCCGCGTAGATCCCGGGGTCCCAGGAAGAGCGCAGGCTGAGCTCTCCAACAAACTAAGAGAAACCATACACATTAAGAAATGTGGGCCGTGGGCAACCCTGTAGGACCGAAGCAACCTAAGATGGGGAAGAAAGGGGGTTATCTCAGAAGTGCAAACCTTTGACCTGCCCTAGCGTTTGCGGGGGGGCCTGAATCTCTGCTGCCACCTCGTGGCATGATCCTGTCATTACAGACGAGGAACTACCTAGTCTGCGCCTCGGCACCTGGGGAGTCGCTGCTCCACCAAAGCGCGGGGAAAGGTGGGTTTCTTCCTCTCCACGTGAATCCTGTGCATCTTGGGCTGCAGGGAGAGAAGGCGGATCTCTCTCGGTTGGCGAGAAAATGACAGTCCTGTCAGTTGGAGTGTGGCGCCTTCTCCCTTTCTTCCTCCCCAGTACTCCTCCTCACACGCTACCCACCCAGGACGCCCCAAGAGCTCTGACCTTGTTCTGCTTACACAACGGTCCCTGTTCAGAGGACAAAGACGTGGGGAGATGGGTTTGTTTTAGATGCAGGATGCTTCATCTTCCATCAGAGCAGAGACTCTCAATGCTCTCTCCAAGGGTCCTCAACCTAGCCCCTGGGATCAAGCTGATCCTGGTCACCCCCCACCACTGCCACATACACACTGTCAAAACTGAAGAGAACAAGGGACCTAACTTCAGAAAAGACTGACAACAAATTCATTCCCCAGCCTTCAGTAGGCCCAAAGTCTTGGATCCATCCACTGTCTGGGGTTTTGAGAAGTGAGTGATACTTTGAGGAAGCTTGGGTAACTGCCACTAAGAAGGACTCCAACACTGTGTCCTGTACCTATCTCCTCAGCAAGAGTGACTCAGGCACTGTTTTCTGAGTGTTTGGGACAGAACTAGGAGTCACCAGGGGAAAGGAGCTGAGTCGAGGGACAGAGCCATGGATCCTTCCAGTGAGGAGCACCCCTCACCTCTCCGGAGTTGATGATGGTCATTCTCCTCATTGTCCAGGTGCTGGAAGTCTTGATAATCCTTTGTCATGATAGCACCGGAGCTGGGCCTAGGGGAGCCAAGTTTAGAGCCCGGGTTGGGGCGAACAGGCCCAGAAGTCCAATCGATCCCTTCTACATCCGACTGGGTGACCTCAGAAGAACAGCACCTTTCTTCTTCCCTCCCTCTGCTCCCAAACCCGACATCCAAAGATCTATCCCCTGGCTGGGCATGGTGGTGTATGCTCTTAATCCCAGCACTCAGGAAGCATACGCCAGTGGATCTCTGAGTTCAAGGCCAGCTTGGTCTACATAGTTAGTTCCAGGCCAGCCAAGACTACATCCTAAGAAAAATCTGTGCTCTCCGATTTACACACACACACACACACACACACACACACACACACACACACACACACTTGTGCGTGCCCACCCGTCTGTGAACTCGCATGTGCAGGACCCCTCCACCCACTCTCACTTGCCTGTCATATTCTCGCCCTGCTTTACTTACTGAAGGTCCCTCAACTCCACACAGAGCCCAGGCTAAGGAGGGGGCTGAAGGCTGAAGAATCAGGTGGACGGCCTGGGCAATGGAGGGGAAGGGACAGGGTCCATCCAAGGGCCCTGCGTGTCTGGCTGTCTGTGTGTCTGAGCATGCTGAACCTGGTATCACCAATGCCAGAACTTTGGACCTTAAACAGAGGTGGAAATAGATTTGGAACTGGGGAGGTGTTTGGGTAGGAGGAGGGCATGGGTGACCTCTACGCTATTTCTGAGAGAAGGGGAGTCTACAAACACACACACACACACACATACACACACACACACACACACACACACACACACACACACGTTCACGTTATGCCCCACTTCAATACTCTTTACATTTTTGTGGGGGAGACAGGCCTAAAAAAGCCAGGTGCTGTTCCCTCTCAGGGCCCTCCCCCTTTCAGTTCTGAATTTCCCAGAATTGTCCATATCTCCAAATATCCCTGACCAGGATCAGAGGTACCAACTGATCCCTGACTCTTGCCCAATCCTGCCCTGTGACCTTGGCATTATAGTTGCAAGCTGTGGATTCTTAAGGGCTCAGCTCCAGGCTCCCCAGCCCTAGCCTGACCCGTTCATTCTCCTGTGGTCCTCCAAGCAGCATGGAGGGGCCATGAGGAGCAGTTCTCCTCTGGGATTGGAGCCCAGAAATCCATGATTCTGCCACAGGACTTCAACCTTTCTCGTCCCCAGAGAACAACCCATTCTGCAGGCAAGAAAGCTGAGGCCCTGAAAGGCAAGAGCTTGCCTTCCTGCCATACTGCACCGAAGAGCGCAGACTAAAAACATGAGCAGCCCTGTACGCTGCCTCCAGAACTTTACCCAGAACAGGGTTTCCAGCTGGTCCACACACGAGGTCCCCAAGTCCCCAGAGATGCTTAAACATGGCCCCTCACAGTCCTGAGGGCTTCAGAGGTGCCTGCCAGAACTCAGCCTCTAGCTTGGAAAGTGAACAACATTGAAAATATCCACAGGCCCCATGCAGCCGTCTAGATCCTATGAGCTATTCAGGAAGGCATTGCTTACATAAATGCAACTGCTCTGTGTGTCCTTGTTTGTCTGTGTCCTAAAAATCCTCATGTTTACATGGACTAGGCTTGCTGCCAGTGATTTTGGTGAAAATTGGGCCATTAATTTAACACTCTCTGATTTTGCCACTTCTGATCTAGTTTATTCTGGCAAACAAGCAGACACGGATCCAGTCTGAATAGTAGTTACACTCACAGAGGTGGCAACCGGCAGGGAGCAAGGTGGGCTGTAGAGGTGAGGGAGAGGGGTGTAGGGGTGAGGATGCACCTAGTGTCTTGGTGTCTGGATGTGGCGACACCTTAGCATTGGCTTGTAAAACTGCAAATGCTGTAAACTTGGGATTTTTGCATCTTTCTATTTGCAGGTTGTGCTGGAAGAAGGCATTTTGAAATCTGTAGCCTAGAGCCATGCCCTAAAAGAGTAGTATTGGACTAGTGTTGAGTGTGTGTGTGTGTGTGCGCTTGTGCACACATATGCATGTGCATGTGTAAATAAGTATAGGTGTGGATTGTGGATGCGTGTGGATGTGTGGATGTGTGGATTGTGGATGTATGGATGTGTGTGGATTGTGGATGTGTGGATCTGGATGTGTGTGAATGTGTAGATGTGTGTGGATGTGTGGATGTGTGTGGATTGTGGATGTGTATGGATGTGTGGATGTGTGGATATGTGGGTGTGTGTTGATGTGTGGATGTGTAGATATGTGTGGATGTGTGTTGATGTGTAGATGTGTGGATATATGTGGATGTGTATGGATGTGTGTGGATGTGTGGATGTGTGGGTATGTGGATGTGTGGAAGTGTGTGTTTACCTTTTCATCCCTTTCCAAAAGATTTCTATTTAGATAAATACATTTCATAATGTATGTGTAATGGACCTGTACCACTGGAATGTGTATTTGTTACCTATTATAAAATAATTACCCCTCAACTTAGCAACTTTAACAATAAACACATTGCAAAGATCATTGCATCTCATTGCAAAGATCAACGTGCAGCTTAGCCCACTGGTTCTGGCTCAGGATCTCTCCTGAGGATGTACCAAGACCTCAGTCAGTGGTCGTGTTCTCTGGAAGACTGGACTAGGACTGGGAAGCCAACTGACAGCGTGACTCACTCAGATGACAGGCAAATTCTGCTACTGCTGCTTACAGTCCCGGACTCCTCACCCGTAGGCCTCTCCACAAGGCTGCTCGAATGTCCTCATGATGTAACTGCTGGCCTAGCCTCACAGCAACAGCCCACCATTTCCACACTGTCCTGCCAATCTCTCGGGGCAGCTCTCCTCATTGTGGAGAAGAACTAACAGTGTAAGTCCCAGGGGGCGAGAATTCCTGGGACCATCTTGAAGGAGTGAACACATACCAGGAAGACACATGCTCAAATATCTACTGATATCACTGTATGATCAATACATTTAAAGATGGTGTGGCTACACTACAGGGCCATGAAGAGTTGTAGCTCCACTGGAGACATCACTTGGTGATAGAGAGCTTCTCTGGCATGCCCAAAGCCTTGGATTCAGTCCCCAGGACTACAGAAAAAGGAAGGGGGTAGGTTCTGGCAAGACAATGGTGAAGCCAGATATCTAAAGGTATGCAACAGCCTGCCTCGGAGTAGAACTTGGGTCAGAGGGACCAAGTGGCCCAGAGGCAATGAGACCAGTCAGGAGTGTGCCTCTGAAGGGTATGTCCTGTCCTGGGACTCTTTCTCCCCATCTCAGCTCCCTGGCTGCCATATCCCCCACCCTGCCGTGATGTTCCTGCCTCACCACAGGCCCCAAGTGATGGAGCCAGTGGAGCATGGACTGAGCCCTCTGACACCCTAAGACAAAACAGGCCCTTCCTCTCTTAGGCTGTTTTTTCAGGTATCTTCTCCCAGCAGCAACAACAACAAACATCGACGGAATCCCAGAGCAGGGCAGAGCAGAGAATGCGGACCAGGGAGGCCAGCTGGGAGCTGGAGGTGACCAAGAGAGAGAGAGATGAGTCTCCTTTGGGGAAAACCAGAAAGAAGGACGTATTTTCCAGGTTGGGAGAGGCCTGAAGTCCAAAGCTGAGAAGGAACTGGCCAAGGTGAGTGTGTGAATGCTAAGAATGAGCAAGAGGTACCGAGGGACGGAGGCCCCCTCCCTCCTCCCTCCTCTCCTCGCTCCCGCCCCCACCCTCCCCCCATCCCCCCCCATCCCCCCACCCCCCCCACCCCCCCGCAAGGAGATATGAGAGAAGCCTGAATCCTGTTATCAGACAATTCTGGGCTCATCTGAAAGGTGGATCAATGCCCATCTCAAGGGTTTGTCCAAGTCAGAATGATGAGTCAGCAGTACACAGTTCCACGTAGGCCCATACTGAGTGCTGGGCGCTGACTCTTCCTCATTCCCACTAGCAGCCCAGGATGAGTTGGGTTGTGTCTTGGCTACTTTTCTTTCTGTAAAGAGACACCACGACCAAGGCAACTTATTAAAAAAAAAAAAACAAAAGCATTTAATTGGGAGCTTGCTTACAGTTTCAGAGGGGTGAGTCCATGACCACCATGACAGGGAACTGGGCAGCAGACAGACATGGTGCTGGGGCAGTAGCTGAGAGCTCACATCTGATCCACAAGCAGGAAGCAGAGAGAGCAAGACTGGTGGGCTCTTTAGACCTCAAAGCCCGCCCCTGGTGACACACCTCCCCTAACAAGGTCACACCCCTTAATTCTTCCCAAAACAGTTCCACCAACTAGGGATAAAGCATTTAAATATATGAGGGCTGAGACAGAGCTGGAGAGGTTATGTGATGGATTCAGGAAGCTGAAGGAAGAGAGGGACATCCAGGGCGAGGAGATGGGCCCCTGTACCAAGTGTATGATTGGAACAGACACCTCCTGGGGGCCTCAGAACCCCAACACTGCAGTTGACAGGGCCTTCCTTAGAAAACAAAGAAAGCATAGTCCACCAAAGTCCAGCAGGGTCCCTCTCCATCCTGCCTTGCACATCCTGAATTTCACTCTTTCCAAACGAGGTACACCCCAAGTTTGTAGCCTTAGAGCAATTGGGGTTCTGTGGCCCCGGTGTTTCTGTCTCTTTCCTTTCGTGGGGTGACAATTTAAGAAAAAGTTTTTGAAATATCAAATGCTATGGTTCGTATGTGATTTTCAGGTTTATCGAATAACTGAAGGGACCCGGAGCCAATCACACTCATTGTGACTACTGTGATCCACATCCAGGGCTCAGGGCGTTTACAAGCACTGCTCCACGTCATTCCTCTTAAGGACGCCATAGGTAGGCAGTTACTGTTGCCGCTTTACAGACAGGGAAACAGACTGAGAGGTTAAGCTGACCCAAAGTGTCAGCCACACCAAAGTAGCCTCTCCTATCAATGGGGCAACTACCTCCAGGCTTTCTACTGCCCCCTACTGCATGTTCTCTCCCGCACCTGGAGTCCTCTTGCCCAGATAGAATCCCGCCACTGTGATAGCTTCTCTTCCGTTTGTTTGCTTCTCAACATTTATTTATTTTTGTGTGGGTGTGTGCATGCAGAGGTCAGAGGACAACGTCTTTCCTCCCACCATGTGGGTCCCACGTAAGGATTTGAACTCGAGTCGTCAGCCTTGACAACAAGCTCCTTTTCCCACTGAGCCACTTCCCCAGCCCCTCTGACAGCTTTCCATGGCACTTGGGCTCGAAAGCATGCAAAGGCCTAGGAGCCAGATCCTGCTGACGTCTCTGCCCCCTGCTGCAGATCCTGCTGACTCCTCTGCCCGCTGCTACACCCCAGTGCCCTCCTCCATCCTCCCATCTTCCAAACTTAACCCCATTACTGCTGCTCTCCTTGACACACTCCTCCGCTGTCTTTACCATCATTTATGTCTCAACACAGTGTTGCTCCAAGGGAGGCCGCACACCTGAACTAGCCTGAGACAGGTGTCCATTTCCTCTTTTACTTGTTTGTACTTTTGAACAAAGCTTCTCTATGTAGCCTTCTCTGTCCTGGAACTCACTCTGTAGACCAGGCTGGCCTCGAACTCAGAGATCTACCAGGCATGTTGCCACCAACCGCCCGCCGAAACAGATGTCCAACAGTCACTGTACTTACTTAGTAGCACTCGTCACTTTATCTGCATCTGTTCTCATCTTTTTTTTTTTTTTCCATCCCCACTGATAGATCCCAAGTTCCCTGAAACCAGGGACGTTGTCGTCTCTGTATTTAGAACATAAACTAGAACCAAAAAAGATCCAACGAGGATTTGATGAAAGACATGAAGAGGGTGAGGAAAGAGAAGCCAGGATTTGCCAAGCCAATTTGGTAGTCTTCTCTGCCTTCTGGAGCTGGGGAGACGGCTCAGGGGTTAGGAGCCCTGGCTGCTCTTCCAGAGGACCTGGGTTTGACTCACAGCACCCACATGGCGGCTCACAGCCATATGTAACTCCAGTTCCGGGGCCTGACACCGTCTCCAGGCCTCCGAGGGCACCTGGCAGACACATAACGCACAGACACACACACAGACAAAACACTCACACATATAAAATTTTTATTTTTTTAAATGTATTTTACTGAGTGTATGAATGGTTTGCCTGCGTGTGTGTACACCACGTGTATGCCGGTTGGATCTCCTGGATGAAGGATTACAGATGTGTGTGAGCCACCATATGGGTGCTGAGAATTGAATCTGGGTCCTCTGCAAAAGTAACAAGTGCTCTTAACCTCTGAGCCATCTCTCCAGCCCCACACATCCAAATATTGAATTAAAACATTTTCAATCTGGTGCCAAGAATGATGGTGTGCACCTTCAACCGCAGCACACAGGAGGCGGAAGCGGAAGCAGCAGCAGAGGTGTACTGGGAGGAGATTAATAAGGCCAGATGGGCCGGGCAGCGATGGTGCACACCTTCAATCCCAGCACTCGGGAGGCAGAAGCAGGTGGATCTCTGAGTTCAAGACCAGCCTGGTCTACACAATGGGTTCCAGGAAAGCCAGAGAGCTACATAATAGACCCTATCTCAAAAACATGTTTTTATTTTGCCTCAAGGGGCAGGAGGGGCCGAGGACATAGTTCAGTAGTACAGTGTTTGCCCAGCCTGTGGCCCTGGGCTTGAACCCCAATGCGAGGTGGGGGGACAGCAGGAAAGCATTCTCAGTAGACTTAGAATAAGACACTCCACACTGCTAACCACACTCCCTCAGATGTGTGGGAGGAAGAGGAAACAGTTTTAACTGTGTGAACTGCTAGATGTATTTGTCAGGTACACAGATCACTCACATCATTCAAAAATAATGCAAGACAGGCATGATGATGGATGCCTCTAACCCCAGCACTTGGAGGGTGGAGGCAGAAGAATCAGGAGTTCAAGGTCATCCTTGCCTGCAGTTTGAGGCCAGGTTGGGAACCTGAGACCCTGCCTCTCAAAATAATAAAACAAAACAATAATAGCCAGGGAGATGGCAGGTCAAGACACTTGTCACCAAGCCTGAAAACCCGAGTTCGATCCTTGGAATTCACATGGCAGGAAGAGTATCTACTCCTCCAGGTTGGCCTCCGACCTCCAAGCACCTTGGTGTATGCACGTATATGCTAGTGCGGTACACGCATGTACGTACACACACACACACACACACACACACACACACACACACACACACTAAATAGAAGCAATTGGAAAGGGAAGAAAATAAACAAAAAACAAAACTAAGGGCTGTAGAGGGATCAGCAGTCAAGAGCACTCACTGCTCTTCCAGAGAACCTGAGTTTGGTTCCCAGCACCCACACTGGGCAGCTCACAACCACCTGTAACGCCAGTTCCAGGGGACCACCTGACACTCTCTTCCGGCCTCCTGGAGCAGCCACGTGAATGTGGCATACACTCTCATAGACACACACACACACACACACACACATGAGAATTTATTTTTAATTAAAAGCAGTAATAAGAATGTAGCATTTGAGGCCGGTGTGGAGGTGCACACTTGTAATCCCAGCACTCAGAAGGCTGTAGCAGGATGACAAGTTTGAAACCAGCCTGAGGAACTTAATAAAGAACAAAACTGGATAATCCACCCTTCTAGGTAAACTCTCCTCAACTCCTTGGACTCAGCCCCATTGCCTTAGCACACCCTCCTCAGCTCCTAGATTACTCCTATTGGCCCATGATGGAAAACAAAGGCAGCCTCACCCTGCCTCATCCTACACAGAACCCAGCTAAGAGAATGATCTGAAAACTACCCTCTGAAGCAGTGTCTTTCTACCCAACAGGATGGCAGAACCACGGGGAGCTTTCCAGACATGTAGACCCCTGGGTCCTCCACCCTCAGACTTGGAAGGGTGAGTCTTGTGAGGCAGGATACTGCACGAATATACACTAGGCAATATAGAGTCACAGGTTTATGCAACAGTACTCTAGTGATCTGACTTGATTGTTGGATGACATGTCTTCCCCACAATCACTTCTCCTAGGCTAGCCTTTTGTTGTTGTTGTTTTGTCGAGACAAGGTTTCTCTATATAATAGCCCTGGCTGTCCTGGAACCTGCTCTGTAGTCCAGGCTGGCCTCGAACTCACAGAGATCCACCTGCCTCTGCCTCCCGAGTGCTGGGATTAAAGGTGTGTACACCATCATCTGGCTTTTTTGTTTTTTGAGACAGGGTTTCTCTGTGTAGCTCTTGCTGTCCTGGAACCTGCTCTGTAGACCAGGCTAGCCTTGAACTCAGAGATCCTCCTGCCTCTGCCTCCCGGGTGCTGTGAATGAAGGTGTGCGCAGCCACCACCGCCCGGCTTCCTAGGTTCGTCATTTGCATCCATTCCTCATCTTTGTTCAGGAACGGCTACAGAAACTTCCCTTTTGCAATTGTCGAGGATCTACCAACTCTCAGGGAGCCCCCACCTCAGCCTTCTCCTCAGGGGTCTCTGACAATCAGACAGACATGGGGATGGCACCACAGTGGTGGCATCAGGTAGCCTACCAGTCAAGTGCCGGGGTTATACGCCCACAGTATTTGCAAAGACACCACAAATCTTTTCCTGTAGAGATGGAGCATAAAGAAATCCAACGAATAACTATTCCTATAGCATCCCTCATCAGCAAACTCCTGTAAAGGCTCTGTCCACAACCCCATGAACAGAACGAAGAATGGTCGGTCCCTCTATGCAGCCCCGGCCTTGATGGGCCGACCTGGAGTAGAAACTGCTTTTTGGTTTTGTTGCATTTTGTTTCACTTTTTAAGGAAGCTTCACTCTGCAGCTCAGGCTGCGTAGCCTAGGCTAACCCTGAACGCCCAATTCTCCGGCCTCAGCTTCTCAAGTGCTGGGATTACAGATGTAAACCTCCATAATTGGATTTTTGATCCTTTTATGGGCTAGCAATACACTGAGTGACCTGATGCCAGGCAACAGCAGCATGCCTCGCTTCCAGGCCACCCCAGGGCCTGCTCGGTACTTCAGAACACAGCAGGCTTTGCTCAGCTATGGGCCGACTCTCTGAGCCCTTCAAGATGGATGAAGCTGTGTCCTAAATTCAGCAAGTGAGGTATATTAAATTTCTACATTCTGTACACAATCTTGTACACAGGTCATTTTCTGCCTACTGTAAGTCAAGGAGCTTCTGGATTTTTCTTTGGGAATAAATGACAACAGGGAGGAGGCCAGCTAGGGGAACGGTCAGGGCTAGACTGAGTTTGCCGGTGACTAGCACAGCTCCGGCGATTCCCAGGCCCGTTCGTCCCCATCTCTGCCGCCTTGGCCTGACAGCTCCTTCCCAGGACCCTTTCAGGCACCCTATTCTCTGTGAGGTAAGGAGGGATCTGAAGTTCTCACTCACCCATCCCAGGCACCCACCTGTGTCTCCACTTCCCTCCCTCACCCCAAAGAAGCAGGCCACACACTGGGTTTCAAGTATCTGTCTCTTCCCTTCACTCTCTCAAAAGAAAAAATAAATAAATAAATTGCAGAAGGCGGCAGCATTTCCTGTCTTCCCCTGGCTCCCGGACACCCAACCCCTGACCCCTCACCCCCCACCCCCCTCCCACATTCCCCACTCCCTAGACCCATCCCTCCCCTTTCCCCCCCAAAAAGAAAAGAAAAAAAGAAAAGAAAAAAATCCCAGAAAAAAAAAAAAAGCCACAGTTAGGCCTTCCACTCATGCAAACCGGCGAAGAAGAAAGGTGGGAGGCATGTGGAAGACAGGGACCCCACTGCAGAGTCCCCCACTTCTCCCCCCAAAAACCACCTTTGAGAAGAAAAAAATGGAGAAAATAAATGAGAACTCAAATGACATGGGGAGTTATGATGGGGCAGGGGTGACCCCAGCCCCTGCCTCAGGAGAGCGCGGAGGCCTGTGGCCCTGCATCCCTACAGCGGGTACTCCTTGAGAGGGGCCCTGACTTCTGGAATGTATGTGGGAGAAAATGGGGAGGGCAGAGGCCCCCAGTGGGTCTGTGTGTGCATGGGGGCGGGCACGGGTAGGGGTCCTAAGGAGCAAAGGCTCGGAACCAGGAGCCCAGCCCCACCCCCAGGCCCCAGGTTCCTGGGGTCCAGGAGCCCTGTTCTGGGGTACAGGGATACATGCAGAGGAGTGTCCCCCCTCCAATGGGCTGGATCCAGTTAGAAAGGAAATAAATAAGAAGGGTGGGAAGGGGGGCTGGGGTACAAAGGGCTTGGGCTATTCAGTCCAGACCAAGGGCCCAGGTGATGGAGGCAGGGTGAGTCCAGGCCAAGCCAGGGCAGGAATCAGAGTCTCTCTCGGGCTGGGACCCAGATGTAGGGGCCTGAGAGGTCTTCAATGACACGCTTCACTTTGTGGTAGATCTCCTCAAAGCTGTCACCCTCCACGATGGCTGTGAGTCGGGTGGAGAAGGGAGTGGGGCCAAGGTCCCAAGAACACGTGACCAAGGAGCCCAGAGCAAGGAGCCAGGGGTCCCCGCGCCCACTGACAGGACACCTCTTCCCACACCAACCCAGTCGGGCAGCTCCATCAGATCTCAGTAGACTCCCTGTCCTCGTGGCTCACGGGAACTGCGACCTCTCACCTGAGAAGCACTCTGTGAATTCCTGCTCCAGTTTAGTGGCCCTGTCAAAGGCTTTCCTGGCTTGTTCCTCTGTGATCCGCTTATTGATCTCTCTGTCAAGAGGGAGAGAGAGGCAGATCTGAGGGGTGGGCCCCTCTCTGCATTTTTACCTCCTCAATCCTAGCATGCTAAGTTGCAACTTTTCTCCTTGTTGGAGCCCATAGCCAACAACATAATTTCTGACATCCTCTGGGGCTGCAGATGCTCACGGCAACCCACCCGACCCAGGACCTCTCTGGAACTCATCGCTCCAGTCTTTAGCCCCACAGACGGGATCCGGACTCCAACTTCCAACTGCCTCTGAGGTTCTGATTTGCCCCCGCCTGTGTACGCCCCTGGGGGGGCGCTACTGAGAACTGGAGTACTGCCTAGCCCGAGGCAGGAGAAGCCTGCCATTGCGTCCAGCCCGGGCTCTCGACTCTCAGCTGAGCTCTCTGAGCACGGTGGGAATTGTTGTCCAAGGTTCTGAGAGGACAGATCAAGGTAGGAGCCTTGAGAGGCCATGATCACAAGCGTAGGGGGCAGAGGGGGCCCCCAGGACCGTACTCACAGCACATTCTCCAGGGAGCGGGGGCGGATGAAGATGGCGATGGGGTGCAGGTGGGCCGCCTGCAGCCGCCGCACGGCATTGGCCGAGACATCGAGGATGCAGTGCTTCCCCTGGGGGCAGGCAGGGTAGGCGGAGGGGGACCAGCAGGTAGCAGGGAAGGACAGACAGAGGTGCCAGGAAGAAACACAGAATATAGAAAGGTTGGGGGGCAGGAGGGTGGCCACAGGGGAAGTGACAGATGTCAAAGGACATGCAGGCAAGAAAACAGAAAGGTGTGGACAGAGCGACCAGTAGAGGGGAGGGAAGGGAAGATGGAGTGCCAGGTACAGGAGGGCAGGGAAGGGGCAGAACAAAGTGTAGGAGGCACAGGACCCAAAGGATGAAGGCCGAGCAAGGACGCGGGGGCGGGAGAGGTGGGATGCGGGGAGGACCAGGGCAGGTAGGGCAAGACAGGAAAGGGAAAAGGAAAGAGGAATTAGGATAGAGGGAGGAGGGTGAGGAGGACAGACAGAGGACAGACAGATGGAAGGAATGGGAGAGCCAGATGGGAGGGAGGGAGGCAGATGGAGAAAAGAGCCACCGAGGGAGGGCGGGCAGGGTGGGGAGCAGTGGGGAAAGGGGTGAGAGAGCGGGTAGTGAGGACCCCCCCCATTAGAGGAGAGAGAGAGGAGCAGAGGGGAGTCAGGGAGAAAGAGGGAACGAGGTGGGGAAGGCCAAGCCACCAGAGGCAAAGCCCCAGGAAGAGAGGAGAAATGGGGCAAGGAGTGGGAAGCAGAGGAGAGAGGGGACAGATGGCAGTGGAGGGCATGGGGTCAGGAAGCGAGGGGAGCGGGCCGCGGAAGAGGAGGAGGAGGTGGAGGAGCAGACCCAGCAGGGAAAGAGACAGAGAGAAAGAGAGTTAGAGAGAGCTGGAGGGAGGCGATGGGGCGGGGAGAGGGCGGGAGGAAGAGGACGCGGTGCCCACCAGCTCTTACCTGCTCGGCTACCTCTCGCACAGACTGGACACTGGTCCCATAGAGGTGGCTGTTGTACTGGCCAGCCTCAATGAACTTGTGCGCCTGAATGTCCTTCTCCATTTTCTCCCGGGAGGACACAAAGTGGTAATCCCGGCCATCTATCTCATATTCCCGCTTGGGACGTGTCGTATCTGCCAAGAAGTCATCCCATCCCACAAAGATCTAACCACCATCCCTTAATACTAGCCTGCATCAACCCCCCCACCCCCACCCCAAGACCCAGCTGGTCCTTGGTAGGATGGTGCTGGGGAGACTGAGACTCAGGTGGGACAGAAGTGCCACCCAGGGGCCTCCCAGGCGCGGGCCCAGCCTTGCCTGCTACAGACACACAAGTGGGCAGGCAGCACCCCTCCGCCACGGTGACCTGTGTCCCACTGTACTCCAGCGTCATGGCCCTGACAAAGTAGGTCGCCTGAGGTTCCCTAACTCCAACTCCATCTCTATCCAAGGCCCCGATACTCACGAGGGACACAGGATCCAAACTTGTCGGGGAACTCAGAGAGAAGATCATCATTGGCACGGTCTTTGGTGGGCCCAAGGATAATGATGGGGCGAGCGTAGTGCACTGAGGAGAAAGAGCCGGAAGGGCTTAGGCAGCAAGCAGAGCGGGCGGGCGGGCGAGCAGGACAGCTGAGGCTGGGGCTAGGGCTCACCTTCCATCTGCGTCACTGTCTCATAGCTCAGAACCGAGTCTTCTCGACCTGGTAGGAGACAGGGCATCTGCAGCAGGGCTCCAAGACAGAGGACTTGGAGGCCATCTTGCCTGCCTTCCCAAGAACGTCAAGGGAAACGCCATGCTCCACTCATCCCACAGCTTTCCAATTAGTCCTACCTACCCTGTGATCCAGAGCTGGAGCCCCAGTCCTGGAAGAAAAACCAACCTTATGGTAAGTTCAGGATTTAGCTCAGAGGCCACCCCCATGACTTCTCCCCCAGGTTCATCATCCCCCCTCCACCTACCTTGGCCTTTAACCTCGACCACTCTCGTCGCTCAACCCTGTGGGGTACATGGAGGAAGAGCAGGGAGTAGCAGGGAAATGCTCAATGAGGCCCCATCCTCTGAACCAGGTGGGAAGCCCGTCTTCCTAGCCACACCTGGGCCCTGTGTACCTCAGTGAGAAGTCCTTTCCCAAGGGCTGACGGGAGCCATGGTCCCCCAGCAGGGTCTAGCACACCCCCAAGAACCCTCCACTGAATGTCCCCCGGGGAGACCTTGTGAACGTCAATGCCTCTATCAGGAAGGCTGCACATCCCCAGGAGCCTCACCGCCGTTTGCTGGGAATGAAGCCAATGTCATCGGTCTCACTGTCAGAGTGGACCCGCCGCGCCTGCCACCACTCTTCATCGCTAGCGTCGATCACATGAAGCACATCCCCAAAGCGGAAGCTCAGGGCCTGACTCAAGAAGCCGCAGTCCTTGGTCTTGTCGTAATCAAACAGGGCCCTAGAGCACAAGGGACTGTGGGTCAGGGCCTGGCTGAGAACTCCAGGAAGGATGCAGCAGCCACCTCGAGAACCAGCCCGATTCTGGGCAAGGGATCCGTTACAGAGCATGGACCGCTGGTGGCACACACAGAGAAACTCCCAAAGCGCCTAGGGACTAAACACTCTGTCAAGTTTCTGAAAGAACAAAGACACAGAGGAAACAGTGGGACTGGGTCGCGCAGTGTCCGCTGCGGTGAGAATCACACATCCTCAGGGACCTATAGACTCCACCAGGAGGGAGAGCGGGGAGCAGGGATGCGGGCCTCCGAGAAGGAACACAGCATCCAGGAGAAACACAGCAAGCCCAGCCCAGGACGTGTCAAATGGGACATGCCCATGGGACAGCCCAATGGAGATGGCCCAAAAGCAGCAGCCAGAATTGGTCTAGGCCTCCAAGATGGTATCAAGCCAGGCCAGACAGCCTTAAGAGACACCTGTATAGCAGAGTGGCAGATAAGGCCGGTCAGGTGGACAAAGAAAGAGGACAAAGAGAGGCGAGGGGAGGGAGGAGGCCTCAGTCCCTGTGAGGGGACAGAAGGGGAACCACGAAGAAGGAGCCTGAGAAGGGGATAAATGCTATGAGTGGTCAGGGGATGAAGCTGGGGTGTGTTTCCAGCGGGGCTTTCAGTGTAAACCTAACATGCATGAGGCTCTGGACTCAATCCCCAGCGTAGGAAAAAAAGATGGAAGGAAGGAAAAGAAAGACAGGAGGCAGGCACAAAGAGCTGCGGTCCTTCCCACCAAGGCTTCCCACAGGGATGCCAAGCTGAAAGAGGACTCAAAATATCCCAGAGCTGGGCACCGTGACAAGTGCCTGTAATCTAAGGCAGGAAGATTACTAAAGCATAGGAGTTCAAATTCAGCCGAGGGAGGAGGAGGGAGGGAGGGAAGGAGGGAGGGTGGGTACTAGAGATGCCTGCTGGGTCAGACACTGACCTTAGGTCCCACTGTAATAGCTGTTGGGGAAATGCGTGGGTGACCAGGGGCTAGAAGGCAATTAAGACACTTGGGGCAGAGGCTGCTTTTCAACTCAGATAATATGTTCTAGAACATCAGCCTGTGTGGCCAAGCCCGTGAACTGCGGGCTGAGTGTCAGGTCTGAGTGAGGTGGGGGAGAAGAAGGCACGTGTGGGGAAGGGACACACGCTCAGGGGGGAAATAACACATGGCGTCGTCCTCAAACGTCACGCCCAGGAGCGTCTCACCTGATATAGAAACCCCTCTTGGGGTTGCTCCGCAGGGAGGCAGTCCCTGAGCCCAGGCTACTATTCATAAGCTGTTCCCGAAGATCATGGATCTTGGCCTCGAATCGGCTATACTCTGAGAAAGGACAAGAAGGTTCTGGAACTCTGTCCCATCCTAATACCACACACACACACACACACACACACACACACACACACACCCACACACACACCCATGCTCACCCCACCCCCGCTGAGGCCATCCATCAGCTAAAGTGGCGGTTCTGAGGACCAGTTTAGCCAATGACACAGGGAAGCTTAGGCCTGGTACCTTCTGGTTTATACTGAGCAATGATCGTGACCGTCTGACCCGCGTTCTTCAGGGCAATGGCAGCCTGCTCATGGCTGGCATTGCGGAGGTCAACACCATTGACCTAGACAGGGGAGAAGAGGCTGTCTGTCACCTGGGACAGGAAGACAGTAAGTAATTCTTGGGTCCGAGTGGGTCAGGGAATGGTCCAGGAGGACCAGGCTGCACCCCAGCCATACCCTCCCCAAGAGCATAGCGCTCTCTTCAGGGGGCAGTGCAGAGGCCTGCACAGGCCTTTCTCACCGATAGGATCTGGTCCCCCTTCCGCAGCTCCCCACTGAGGTCAGCAGGGCCCCCGGCGAGGATGAAGGAGATGAAGATGCCTTCACCGTCCTCGCCACCCACGATGTTGAAGCCCAGGCCTGTGGAGCCCCGGTGGATCACAATTCGTCTTGGTTCCCGGGGAATGTCTTCCTCCCCCAGCAGGTCCTTGGCCACAGGGGAGTAGCGCCGAGGGGAAGTGGGGGTCATGGCTGTGGGGTAGTCGGTGCCCAAGTAGCTGCTGTGACTGATCTCATTATCCAGGTGCTGAGAATACGCTGAGGGAAGAGAGAAAAGGGTGAGGTGGAAATCCAGGCAATAGTGCCCACCCACCCATCCTCTCCAGGGGAGCCCAGGGCCAGGCCTGGCCAAAGAGGAGTTATTCTACCAGAAAAGTGTATTGGTGACCAGCAGCATCAGGGGTCGGGAACTTACAGATGCCATCAGAGGGCACTGACCTGAAGGTCGTATGTCTGTAGGAAGCTAGGAACGGTGGCGCCCCAGGGGAAATACTAGTACCGTGTTTTTCAGACTGCCTTTTGGTTAAAGTGTCTCTCAGGTCTCTCAATCCATAAAATTTCTCTCCCTCATGGCTAGTCATTTATTTTTTTAAAAACTGGATCATTTGTCTAAAGTATTTCCCCGCATTCTACCAGGGATAGTCCTGCTTACATCCCTGTGGTCTTGCTTAACCATGTGCCTATCCCTGTCTCCTCTCTTTTTTTGTTTTCCTAGGCTTATCCTAGAGGCTTGAGCAGACTCAAATTCAGTGTGAAATTATTCTCGCAGGGTACCAGCAGCCTTGAGCTTCCCACGGCATCACCGCAGGATGCAGTGAAGTCTGCTGGACGTGGTGCCACACACTTTAAATCCCAGTGCTGGGGAAGCAGTGGATGGTCAGTGAGTTCCAGGCCAATCAGAGCTATGTAGTGAGACCCTGTCTCAAAAAAAAAAAAAAAAAAAAAAAAAAAGCCTGGCTGCCTGTCTGTCTTCCTAGAGTTGGCGGGTTCTGGTTCTGGTGTCGTCAGCCTGATCGGCTCATTACAATGTGCTCCATCAGCCTTCCACCTAAGTTCTTGTTGCAGGTGTTGATGATGGAGTCTAAGTCTGATATTCGCAGGGACTGCAAATGTTAGTATTCTACAATCATTAGTAAGATTTTGCTAGTGTTGTGTTCAAGCCTGCTTTCCCACTCAGGAGGACTGCTGAAGGCCAGCATGGGGAACTTGGTGACTCTAAAGTCAGCTTAGGCTATCTAACGAGATCCTATCTCGAATAGCAATAAGAAAACATGCACACGCACCCACCCACACACCCACACACCCACACACACAAGAACTGCTGCATGGCAACCTTGTGCCTGCTCCGCGGTAAGGCTGATACAGAAGAGAGGGGATGGATGACCGATTACCTCCCTTACAGGTTTTCAGGAAGAATGGTCTAGGTAAGCTAGCATCCTACCAAGGTAACAAGAGAAAATGATTTTGTAGTGAAGATGGAACCCCAGACCTTGCTCATCCTACACAATCGCTATGTGACAGCTTCCCAGTCCCAACCCGTTTGATGAGGGTTTTAACTCCAGTCAGGATCTCACTGGCTGCTCGTGCCTGGCTGAGCTCAACTGACCCTCCTACTTCAGTCTCCTCAGTAGCTGGGACTACAAACCATCACCATGCCTGGCTCCCAGCTTTTTCTTAGGTATTATTATGACCTCGTGTGTTTCGAATACTAAATGAATTCTAAAAGGCCAGGAAAATCCTCTTCAATATGGCTCACGTGTATGCTGTGACTCTAATAGTCTTGGGTCCCTTCTTTGGGGCCCTCTAGTATGACAAATATTAAGGTTCATCCTATACATTTGACTATTTCTTTTTTCTGGTTGTGTGTGTGTGTGTGTGTGTGTGTGTGTGTGTGTGTGTGCACATGCGCGCACAGGAGAGAGTATTCACGTGCATGCACGAGGATGGAGGCCAGAGGTTGACTTTGGGTGTCTCCCTCTAAAGCATTCTCCATCTTAATTTTTATTTGTTTGTTTGTTTATTTACTTCAGTATAGGATCTCACTACATAGCTCTGGCTGTCTTGGAACTCACTATGTAGACCAGGCTATCCTTGCAGAGATCCCCTGGCATTTGCCTCCTGAGTGCTGGGATTGAAGACGTGTACCACCATGCCTAGCTCCACCTCACTTACTTAGAGCTCACAGATTCAGCTAGGCTAACCGGCCAGTGAGCTCCAGGAATCCACCTGTCTCTGCACCATCCCTCAGAGCCAGAGTGATGGACATGCGCCCCAGCACCCAGCTTTCTATGGGAGTGTTAGGGACACAAACTCTGACCTCGTGGTTGTGAAGCAAGCGTTCTACCACCTAAGTCACCCCCCAGCCCTGCTTTGGGTTAAAAAACAAAACAAAAAAAAAAACAGGGTCTCATGTAGCCCAGGCTGGCCTCAAACCCACTGTGCGGTCTTGAACTTCTGACCCCTCACCTCCATCTCCTGAGCACTAGGACCATGAACCATAACGCCCAGTTTTATCCAGTACTGGGGATAAAACCCAAGGGCTTCATGTACACTAGGCAAGCACTCCACCAGCTAAACTCCATCCCCAGTCATTTTTTGAGACTGGTTCTATGTAGCCCAGGCTTTCCTTAAATTCTCAGTCCCCCCTACATAAACCTCCCAAACACTAGGATTACAAGTATATACTGGCCCTCCTGTCTCTTGTCTTATGCCTCTTGCCCAAGACTGGAAACCATTCTTTTTCCAAGGAGTCCAAATTATTTTTAGTAGGTTATAGGGTTCAGAGATCGTACCAGAAAGCTAGATATGATTGTACACACTTATAATCCCAGCCCTGGGAGCTGAGCAGGAGGACTACCAGTTCAATGAGTCTTGGCTACACAGTGAGACCTTGTCTCAAAAAGAAAAACAAATAGTACCATAATATTTCAATATGGTGTGTCTCATATTTGATAAAGGAAAATAATATTTCATTCTTTCCCCAAATAATGTCTTGTTATTCTCCCACACAGTTTTCCAATTGAACTTTAGATGCTACATAAATTCCAGGGACAGATAACACTGAAATTCTGATTAGGATTCCATATAAAATGTGTAATTTGAAAAAGGTTGAGATCTTTCACATACTAAGATTTTTTTTCTATACAGGCTCAGTGGATAAAGATTCCTGCCAACCTCAATTTGATCCCCAGGACCCACACGATAGAAGGAGACCAGACTCTCACATACAGTCCTCTGACCTCTACTATGATGTGTGAGCCTGTGAGCACACACCTACACATGTGAAACACACACACACACATTAAATAAATGTAAGAAAAAAACTTTAAAAAATTTTTCCACCGGGAGGTGGTGGCACACGCCTTTAATCCCAGCACTCTGGAGGGAGAGGCAGGCAGATCTCCATGAGTTCAAGGCTAGCCTGGGCTACTGAGTGAGTTCCAGGACAGGCTCCAAAGCTACACAGAAAAATCTTGTCTCAAAAAAAAAAAAATCCATCCAAAAGCATTGTTTTATACCCTTCACTAAAATGTTATCATTTTGCCGGACTGTGATGGTGCACGCCTTTAATCCCAGCACTCAGAAGGCAGAGGCAGGCAGATCTGAGTTGGAGGCCAGCCTGGTCTACAAAGTGAGTTTCAGGACAGCCAGGGCTACACAGAGAAACCCTGTCTTGAAAAAAAATGTTTTCCTCATTTTCAGTGGGTGTGGTGGCACCCACCTATAATCCCTACACTGAGGCAGAGCAGAGGCAGCTGGATCTCTTTGAGTTCCAAGGCAGCCCAGTGTCTATAATAAATTCTAGGCCGGCCAGGTCAGCCAGTACTACATAATGAGACTCTGTCTCAAAATTTTTTTTCATCATTTTCTTCATCAATTTATTATATTTCTGTCAAATGACAAAAATATTCCTTTCCTGTTTCCCCCATTCTAACCATAACAAAGTGTTATGACAAATTTAGTCTAGAAAAATTATCCTGGTTAAAAATCACTGATTTAGCCCAGCAGTGGTGGCATAAGCCTTTGATCCCAGCACTCAGGAGGCAAAGGCAGGTGGATCTCTGTGAGTTCGAGGCCAGCCTGGTCTACAGAGTGAGTTCCAGGACAGCCAGTACTGTTATACAGAGAAACCTTGTCTAGAAAGAAAAAGGCAGGGGGGGGGGGGCCGGGGAGGGGGTGTTTAGAATGTGGCCATGGCCATAGCGGTGCACACCTTTAATCTCAGCACTCAGGAGGCAGAGGCAGGTGGACTTCATGAGGTCCAGGCCAGCCAGGGCTACACAGTTAACATGGTCTCAAAACAAGAAAAAAATAATAATAACGTGGCCACCCCAAGTATAGTGCCTCACCCCTCTAACCCCAGCACTCCTTAGCTGAGGCAACAGTATTAGTTCAAGACCAGGATGTACAGTAACAAAAAGTTGTAGCATGGCTGGGGCAGGATACAGCTGTTACAGACATCTGCTCAGCATGCTCAAGGACCAAGATTAAATCCCCAGTAACACAAAGGAAAAAAAGAAAACCAAAGAAGAAAGAGGAGAGGAAGAGGGAAGAAAAGAAGAGAAAGGAAGGGAAGATGTTTGGCTGGACACAGCAGCAAAGACCTGGAATCCCAGCACAGCCTCGCCTCAAAGACCGGTCATGGGATGGGCCAGACAGCTGAACAGGTAAAGGTGCTTGCGACCAGGCTTGACGGCCTGAGTTTAAGCCCCACAACTCCCACGGTAGAAGGAGAGAACAGGGTTTCCCAAGTCGTCCTCTGTCCTGCACACACACACCGTGGGATGTCCGCACACACACAAATACACACAAACAAACAAACTGATTTCTCCCTCTAATTTTTAAAAAAGACCTAATATAATGGGGCCAGGCATGATGGTTCACATCTTTAATCCTAGCACTTGAGTGGCAGAGGCAGGCGGATCTCTGAGTTCAAAGCCAGCTCTGTCTACAGAGTGAGTTCAGGACAGCCAGGGCTACACAGAGAAACCCTGTCTTGAAAAAACAACAACAACAACAAAAAGATACCTATAAATAAAAATTCTAAAGCCAAGCATGGTGACACACACCTCTAACCCCAGCATTCAGGAGGCTGAGACAAGTGAATTAGCACAAGTTCAAAGCCAGCCTGGACTACATAAGGAATAGCTGGGTGACACAAAAAGACCGAATCTTTAAAAAAAAAAAAAAAGGAAGGCAACAGCCCTGTGAGGAGTTCTTTCTTACTTTTCCCTAATTAATCGATATTCACTCTACGAAGAAAAGGAGGGTGGGGGGAGAAATTATACAGGGCTAAGGCCTAGGGGTGTGATTCAGTGGTGGTGCACTTGCTCAGCATGCATGAGACCCTGGGTTCCATCCCTGTCACCTCTCCAAGAAAAAGTAAGTAATCTTTTTAACTACTGGAAATTCCGGGAACAGTTTCCGGTTGGTAAGCAGCAGCAGCAGCAACATGGAGGAAGTGCTGGAGTGATGGGGAGTGTCGGCAGTGAGAGGCATCCTTGCTCGGCTCCTGGAGTGATAGGCACACTGCTGGGATTTCCTAACTGAACCATCTGCTGCTGGTTGCTAGGAACAACTCTCTGTGTCTTAGGATCTCTACTCCGGGTTTACTAAAGGGTTTTGTCTGAAGACAGACGCTGAGCATCATCAGTGGACTCTCACATCTGTACTTGGTCATCTAACTTCCTTCCTCTGATAGGGTCTCATCGCCTGTGTAGCCTGGAATTTCCAATCCTCCTGCCTCTGGCTCCAGAATTCTGGGATTGCAGGGGTGGACCACCATTCCCCTCCTTCTCACTTTTAATGTATCAAATCGTGTGAAGAGGTTCCCTAACATTAATCCAACTATGGTTTTCTGAAATAAACCTTATTCTGTGACAGTGTTATCCTCTTGATGTGCCGCTGCTGTGTGGAGACCTACTGTGTGCATACCTACTGCGGTGTTCTGAACTTACACCTCTCTGTCCGCGTGTACAGCTGCCCTCTACACTCCTTCTTCCATGGCGTCTTTGTGACCGCATGAACTGCTCTTATAAAATGAAAGGTAAAGGATTCTATCCTTTTCCTCCCCTACCCTATTTTCTCACAAGTCTCAAGTAGCCCAGGCTGACCTCAGACTTGCTATGCAGCCCAGGATAGCCTTGAACTCCTGACCCTCCTACTTCAACCTCCCAAGTACTGGAAAAGCAGGTATGTCCCATCATGCCCAGTTCTTTCCCTACATTTGTGTGGGGGTGTGGGAAGGGGAAGTCCAGACAGGGTTTTTGTGTGCCGTTCTATCTGGCTGCCCTGGAACTTGTTCCATAGATCAGACTGGCTTCTTAACTCAGAGACCTGCCTGCCTCTGCCTCCCGAGTCCTGGAATTATTTTTAAAGAATGTGAGAATGAATTATCTGTTACTTAAGGATTTGATCAGAACCACAAAACCAAGTGGGCCTTGTGTCCCTTGGGTTGTTTTTTAGTGCTTCACCATGAGTGAGTTCCGGCTCCTCTCCAACCATCACAGGGGTCAGAGGTTGGGGCCATTGCAAAGAATAGGCTACAGTGGCTGTCATGGGATTGCATGTCTTAGGAATTACTAGGATGGGTCATGAGGAGTTTTGAGGTTTGGAGGGCTCTCACAGGTTGTGATGTCTGGGGGAGCATAGCTGTCACTCAGGTAGGCATTGCTGGGCTTGGCCACCTTTAGGTAGACAACGTCATATGTGTTCTTCAGGGCCGCCACGGCATCTTCGTGCATGACGTCCTCTAGCCCCACACTGTTGACCTGGGGTCAAGGGAAGCAAAGCTCAGACAGAGCCGGATGTGGTCAGGCAGTGAGGACCCCAGGCCTGCCATGAGACCCGAGTCCCAATAGAAACATGATTCAGGCCCTCACCGCCAGGATCTTGTCTCCAATCTGCAACCTGCCATCCTTGTGGGCCGCACCGCCTTCGATGATCTTTGTTACGTAGATGCTGTTATCTCCAGGGATGTGCTGGTTCCCTACGCCCCCTGCGATGCTGAAGCCAAGTCCTGGATGGCAAGGAGAGGAGAAGAGGCTGCCCACAGGCCTGGGGAGCAAGCCCTGGAGGCAGGGGAAGCAGGATGGCTGGGAGGGGACTGGAGCTAAAACGGTCACTACTACCTTTAGGCCCTTTGATAAGCTTGATCTCCATGACCTTCTCAGCTGGGGGTTTCCGTCGCATGACATAGAGGCGAACGATGGAACCTGCTTCTTTGAGGGCCTCTACCGCAGCTGAATGGGTCACCTCCCGAACATCCACTTCATTTACAAACAGAATGCTGTCGTTGACCCTGGGAACAACAATATGGGGCTGAGCCAGGAGCTTCCAGCCCTCCCTTTCCAGAGGTACTCGCCTTTTTTGTTTGTTTGTTTTTCTGAGACAAGGTTTCTCTGTGTAACAGCCCTGGCTGTCCTGGAACTCTCTCTGTAGACCAGGCTGGCCTCAAACCACCTGCCTCTGCCTCCCGAGTGCTGGGATTAAAGGTGTGTGCCACCACTGCCCAGCAAGTACTAGCTTCCTAAACCCTGACTTCTCCCACCTGAGGCGGCCATCCTGGGCTGCAGCCCCACCAGGAATGATCTTGGTGATGAAAATGGATGGGTCGTCACCGATGTGTGGGTTGTCGGTACCACCTGCGATGCTGAAGCCCAGACCTGAGTTACCCTGGTAAGAAGAAAGACAAGAGGATCAGCTCCCTTTACTGCCCCAGTCATTCTGTTAAGGGAGGCGGGGAGGGGACAGGATTAGAAAGGCACAGCTAGAACACACAGGGACACAGGTAAGTGTCTGGACACCTAGGAAACGCAGGCACAAAAAGCAACACCAGCCCAAGCCCGGGGACTTTGGATGGAGGGGCTGGCTCTTACCCTTTCCAATGTGATCTCCTCGTATTCCATCTCCCCCTCTGTCCCGTTCACCTGCAACTCCAGCACGGGACAGAAACACAAAAACAGTGAGACAAGACATTCCGGCCAGAGAACGTGCCCCTCCTTCCCCGCATAGGGAGGGACTTCTTCCTTCCTCTCTCCTACCCTTCTGCTAGGGCCCCAGCCCCAAAATCTAAACAACTCACATATCCTGGCGCTTCTAGGGTGTCCGTGTTGACAATCACAGGGGGAGAATTGGCCTGGGAGGGGAGACAGAAGACAAAAAGCCACCTAAGCCTAGACTCCAGAGGAAGTCCATAACCAAAGGTGAGTCCTACCAATCTGGATCCCCTTCTAGCTGCGTAGCCAAGCCCACTCCACCACCTTTAGAGCAACTCAAGGACCCAGCCTGTCTATATTACACAAACATGCATGCACTCGTGCACACACACGCACGCACCCCAGGCCCCTGGGTGTTTAAAGAGGTGTATGAGAAGAGGGAAGAGAGAGACAGCCAGACGGAGAGGGGAGCAGCAGATGGTACAGAGTGGGGAAAGGGGAAGCATGCTGGGGGGGATGCTTCTCACCGGATGTAACGCTACAGGGTGTTACATGCATTACGTGCTACGCATTACACCCCAGGGTTCAGGTCCACTAGGTCCTGCTCTCCTCTTTGGGGCCCCCTTCCTGTCTCTATACCCTCAAAATCACCCAGATATCTTGATAACCCTCCCCCAAATTCGTCCCTCACCTTGGCACACATTTGCTCTAAATCTTGCGCCATGAGAATCCGGGGTTTCCCCAGCTTCTGGTCCCTCCCTCTCTCTCATCCACCCGCCATCCAATCCACCCCTTCCTCCAGGGACCAGGTTGCCTAGCAACAGTATCTAAGACCAGCCAAGACCTGGGGAGACCCACCTCCAGGAGGCCTGGTAGTCAGGACAACGGGTGGGGGCGTGGCCTAGGGTACGACAGACTCCCTAGAGCAAGACTCTGCGGCTCTGGACCCGCCCACCGTTAGCCCGGCCAAGAGGCCAGAACGATTCTGTTCGTGGGCGTGGGCGCAGTGCATCCTGAATAACCTGCCTTCCTTTCTCCTTTGAGCCCCTCACCCTACGCAGTGCAAAGAACGTCAGGAGGGAGGAATGGGAAAAGGCATCCAGAACATAGCCTGTTCCTCTACTGCCTCCGCTCCTCCCCGCCCCCACTTCATTAAGGAAAGGGTTAAAGCGAGGCGTGCCCTGGTCCCTGACGTCAGTGGCCTCAACGCAGCCGGGTCTCTAGCTAAACTGCAGGGCGGGGACAGCTTTAGACTTGTCCTAGGGGCTTCCCCAATTGCCAGGGCAACCAAAGCCACGTCTCTATGGCAATGAGGTGAGGCTGCCAAGAGACTCCTTCCGGTGGTCCCCAATCTATTTCCTCCTTAGACAAATACTTGAAACCGACCGAGTACGAGGATTCCCAGTGCCCTTCCTAAGTTCTCCCTCTCCTATAAAGGTCCCTCTTCTCCCTTACTGCTATTTCTCAAGCCCAGAAACTCCCAACCATTTCAGGCCCCTCAATAGATTTCATACCCATGAATCTCTGTCATCTCCACCGCCACCACCCCGCCCCCAGGCAAATGCTGTTGTCTAGCCAACAGTCACTGGCTGCTGAAGTCATCCACAATTTCATCCTCCGTGGCACACATCCTCAGACCCACCCTTATACTACAACCTCTCCCCACACCCAGTCCCTCCCTATTCTTTCTGTCTACCCTAATCCCACACCCTCCCTAGATCCTTGTCCCCAGCCTTCAGTTTTCCAAAATCTTCCAATCCCAGTCACCATCCTCCACCCACCTCCCTGTCCCTATACCAGACTTCAGCTCTATCCCTTACCTCTCCTATCCTCGCCTGTCACCTCTCTGAGGAGAGAGAGAGAGCACTTCATTATTCCCCTTTACCTTATCTTCAACCCCTTAAGGTTCTATCCCCAAATCACAGCCCTCCATTTCTCAGCCCACTCGCCAACTCTTTTGGACACTGGAGCATCTCCAGCCCCTGAGCTGAAGCCCTGTCCTGAGACTTCCCACCTTCACTTACGGCCTCTTCTAGAACTCTCCCAGCCACTCCCTGAGCTCTGGTACCACCACACCTCTGCACTGTACGACTACTGCCCTCAAACACCTGTCCCTCCCTACCCAAGACATCATGGCCCCCTCTTACAAAAGGCATCTGGAGTCTTCTTTAACCCCTTGAAGGCACAGAGCTGTGCATACTCTGTTCCCACGCCCAGTGCTTCATGTTCCTTCCTCTCAAGCAGCTGACTGAGTAGCCCAATTCCAGTCTTACCCCATGCCTTAAGACCCTTGCCCTTCCCACGTTCCCCCAACCCCTCCCTTTGCCACTTTTAGCCTCAGAGACTGCTGCAGCCACTTCCCTGCCTCACCCCTGGCTCACAAACCTCCTCCCACCTTCTTAGTAAAATGTCAGCAACCGGGGGTCCCCCTTCCTAAAGCATCCCACACTTCTGGCCCCTCGGTGTTCTCCTCAATCTTACAGCTTGTGTCCCTAGAAGAGGAGATTGAGAGAAAGGGGGCTGGGAAATAGAAGATCTCAGAAATAAGGCCTCTCAGGCCTGGAGGGGAAAAAAATACGGAAAGCATACTGTGAGCACCAAGGAGGAGTGTAGGGGAACAGGTGGCCATATATAATGAGGACAGGGGATGGCTGAAGAAGGTATGGTGGAGGAGAGAGCAAGTGGAGGAAAAGAGACAGAGACGACCAGGGAAGAGCGAAATGGAAGGAAATGGGGAGCTGGAGGACAGAGAGGAGGACTGCTCAAACCAGGAGAGGATTGATCAGGCCACAGAGGCCTGAGCTGGGGATCAGCGAGAGGGGGAAGGAGATGCATGCGTGGGAGGAAGAGAGAGACAGCATCATGAACCAGCCAGCCAGCCAGCGGGGAGGGGGGGACGGGAATGGAGCAAAGGCTGGGGCACAGGAAGAGGCAGGAAGGACCAAGACTTGAAGTCTCAGTCCAGCCAGATGGAAAGAGCTGGAGACTCGGGAACAGGCAGAGCCAGGCCCAGAGGCAGGCTGGGGGAGGAGTGGGGAAAGGGTCAGGAGCAAATCAGGGCACCAGGCACTTGGAACAGCGCTCTGGACACAGAAAACTGAAGCGGAGGCTGGGCATGTGAAAGAATGAAGGGCCCCGGCATGAGGGGCACTTCTGGGGGATCCTCCATCCCTCTCAACACACCAAACACACGAAAAGGCACAAGCATCCTGGCTTTAGGCTCTGTACCCACTCCCACTTGCCTGGCCTACTTCTCTTCTGTGAGACCAAAACGTTTCCAGCATCGTGCCCCACCCCAATCAAGAAGCACACACCCCCACCCCAGCCCCAGGAGCCCAAGACCCAGATGCCAGACCATCCCCAATCTTTTCCCCCATAGCTCTTGCCCTACCGGCCCTTGGGGATTGCTGCAGCTCCGAGGTTCCGAGGGCCGCACTGGGGAGGGGGCCGCCAGGGTCTCCTACCTTGAGGGGGGAGAGGTGGGCGTGGCCCACGACCCCATGGACGGCCTCGAGGTGGGACAAGTTCCTCTCCGCCACGTGCACCAGCTCGGGGGCGTTTACCTGGTTGGGGAGGTGGGCCGGGCTGTGCTCCAGAGGGGGCGTGTCTTCATCTTGGTAGCGGTATTTCTGGGGATGGGGACCGAGGCAGCCGTCACTGGGCCAGCCCAGCGCCTCAGGCTTCAGGCGCCCGCCCCGACCGCCTCCTTTTCCCCCAGCAGTGCAGTGCGGAAGGCCCTGGGGCCTGACCAGCTCCTCCCCCTCCCTCTCCTCCAGCCCATTGGCTCCCCTTTCTCCACCCTCCCGACAGCCCCCTCTCCAGCCAAGGCCTCAGCACCTCTCATCTCTACCCAAGTCCAGGCGCCATCCTCCAACTTCCTACTCCTCATATCCTATGGTTCTGGCAGTCTACCCCATACACCCCCACCACCATCGTCTTCACACCGTCCCCAAGCAAGGCTTCCTCTTTTACTCCATCCTTTTAAGAGTTCTAGCACCTGACCCTTGTACCCTCATTTATTCCCAAGTTCTTTGCTTCCATAATCATCTCCCACTCCCACACTCAATTTAATGTCCCTGCTCTACACCCTACCCTTATCACCCCAGCCTCCCCATTACAACTGGCTCTCCAGCACCTTGTATACCTGAAACAGGAACCCAAGTCAGCTAGAAAGTACTGGCCATCAGGAGCCCCTAAGCAGGACAATGCTAACCCTACCCCTCTCTTCCTTCATTGGCCTCACTCATTCCGAATTACTCAGCAAAGGCGCCCCAGAAGCCAGCCAGCTAATCCGGATATAATAGACAGAGACGGAATGGGGGAGGAAGCCAGGGAAACAGAGGCAGGAAGGCTCAGGTTTGGGGGGAGGGGAACAGGAATGAGTGCCAGGCCCCCTGATTGGAGAAGAGGACACAATGTTAAAACTGAATTTCTGGTCTCCCCCTGACTTTTGCAGGTAAAAGGCTCAACATGACTCCCTGCCCAATTAACCAGCTGCCAGGACAAGAGCCTCCTAGCCAGCTTAGTAGCAACATCAGTAAATGAGATTAACTGGGGGTCAGAGAGAGGAAACATGCAGAGAGGCACTAGTGAAGGGCCGGAAGCCCACCGGGCTCCTTCCACATCCACCTCTACGATGCTCTTCTAGGTCCCTTCCCTCCAGAGTTGGACACCCCCCCCCCCATACACACACAGAAGCAGAACTGTCAAAACTCTAGAGTCAGGGAAGAGAGTACCAGATGCAGGTCTGGGACTGGAGAAAACAAAATACAGCCGCTACTAACTACACGTGGGCAGAATTTCCCTCCCAAGGTCTGAGAAACAGAGAACGCCAACATTTCAGGGGCAACAGTTGCAAGATCAAGTAGAAGGGAGCTTATCAAGGAGAGTCAATGCCTGATGCTAGAGTATGATTCTGAAAGTCTGAAGATGATGTATCGAGTTGACTGTAGATTAAGGGTGCAGTAGGAGAATTAGGAAGGCAAGTGGTCCTGTCAACAAAAAACTCTCATACCAGGACACACAGGCGACTAGAGTTGAGCAGCATCCTGAGCTGGGCATGATGGCACACGCCTTTAATCCCAGAGTTCGGGAGGCAGAAGTAAGCAGATCTCTGTGAGTTCAAGGCCAGCCTGGTCTATATAGAAAGTTTCAGATCAGCTAGGGTTACATAGTGAGACCCTGTCTCAATAAATAAATAAATACACTCGACATGTTTGGAGAGTCATAAAGACGGGAAATGGGGCTCACCAAGTGTGGGTCACAGATTTAGACCATGGGCAAAGAAAAAGTATAGAGAAGAAAATCTGCCATGGTAGTATATGCTTAAATCTCCGCACTCTGGAAGTGGAGGCAAAAGGCTTAGGAGTTCAAGGTCATCCATGGCTACATAGTGAGTTCAAGACCAGCCTGAACCCCATTTTATACCCCACCTCCCAAAAAAGGCAGAGAGGGAGGAAAGGAAGGAGAACACAGGCAAAATAGCCCTCCTTGCAGGCTGAACTGTCTTGGATTAGCAGCTCTGAATGAGCAGGTCAACCAACAGCCTGGTCACTGCGCAAGCTGGGGGACAATGCCCTACAACAGTAAATGCCCAACAGAAATTGCCCTGAATTCCCTGCAAGACCTCCCAAGTTTTGGAGGCTGGGGAGAACTTGAGCCCAATGTCCCTTCATGGTCACCCCACTTAACAGGAAATTTCTAAATCAGAGGAACTGCCAGGTGCGCCAAAGAAAATGGAGACATGAAGGGAGACAATCCATCATTTATTCTAGATAAGAAACAAGGGTCATTTTTATCATAGTGAGTCCCTATATCTCCCTGTTCCAGCCCTATGATGGGGAGGGACTTGCGTCTGACACTAAAGGAAAGGCTTTGGAGACTGGCAGACGATGTTAGGGAAATGGGGACCACAGATGAACAGGCGAAGTTCTCAAATGCAACTGGAAGTTAGGGTCTATGTTCAGTCCCTGGAAATTTCACAGTGAGAAAGGGCTATGAAGGGGTAGGGGGAAACAATTCTAACACTGCAGACCTGGGGTGGGGAGGTCGGCCCCTCTCAGTCCTGGATTACAGGCCAGCTAGATCCAAACAGGAAGGAGGACAGATCTCCTATAACCCACGGGGATGCAGGGTCCTGACGGGCACTCTGTGCTACTGGGGCAAGTCTGCACCCCCAGAATGTCCCTGTTGTACCTTCCCCCTACCTTCAAAGCCCCAGCTGCACAGAATGACCTGGAACCGGGGCTTGCACCTCAAAAATAGAGGGGTGTGGGTTAAAGTGGGTAATAAGAAGTTCAGCCCACTGCGCCTGTTTTCAAGAAGTTGCAACCCAGAGACCCCATGCCAAGCAGAAGGAACAGCGACAGCACTTGACGCTCGCATCCTGAGATGGGGGGGGGGGGTTGTCTGGGAAGAGGGAAGCGGGCCGGATCCCGTACCGCGGCACGTACCACGCAGAGACACATGGAGGCGAATCTGTTCCGAGTCGACATGGAGAAGGGGAGGGGGACTAAGGGGAGGGTATAGGTGGGATAGCAAAGGTGCTGGGTTGGGGGAGGGGGAGGGGCAGAGGGGGCGGGGGCTGCGGCGGCCGCGGCGACAGGAGGCTGCGGCCAGAGAAGGGGGGGGCGGCGCCTGCGCAGTACGGGAGAGCGTCATGATGGGAGAGAAGGGTGAGGGGAGACCCTCTTGGCTACCAACTTCCCTGATTCCAGCCATTTCCCTGCGGACTTCAACTTCCCCGGTATACTCCCATTTCGACCCCTCTACAAATACCGACACTTGTAAACTTTAGCAATTTATCTCTCTGGTTCTCAGGGACCCCTTATTTCACCTAATTCTCCACCACTCCCAAAACACTGGGCTTCTAACTATTACAAAACCCCAATGGGCATCTCATCAGTACTGTACTTCCAGACTACAGGGGAGGCAACAGCATTTGCCCTATCACTTCTGAGAACTACTAGAGATCTCAGGCCCCCACCCGAAGCCTCTTACATCAAACATGCCATCAGATTTCAAACCATCCGATAGAGTTCCTGCAACTCATCCAGCCCCATCCCATAACTAGACAACGCTGTTTTCAAGAGTTAAGAACCACAGATCTTGGATGTGCCTTCATATTTACATACTCTTTAAATCATTCGTTTCTAAGTCCTATCTGCCCCCCCACCCCAGTCCACCACTAGTGACCTTAACATTAATATGTTGCCCTTGGCTAACACAAACATCCACATAAGGCCTCTTCAAATTTGTTTGGAGTTGCCTTGTCCAAATCATTAAACCGAATGATATGATGGACTAAGATACCAACCCCCCAAACCTCACTTGGAGTATTATTTAATCTTCCTTAAAGCAAACCTTCCAAATTCAATTGCAGTCTCTTCAAGTCATTCCCAAACTCTTGCTTTATATTAAAAAATATTTTATCTTTTATTTAAGTTTTTTTTTAATTTTTATTGCATTTGTGTGTGTGTGTGTGTGTGTGTGTGTGTGTGTGTGTGTGTTAGCATATACATGCCTGTGCTGTGGAATGCATGAGGAGGTCAAAGAACAATTTTAGGGAGTTGGTTCTCTCCTTCCACCAAGTGAGTTACAAGGATCCAACTCAGGTCATCAGGCTTGACAGCAAGTGTCTTTACCCTGAGCCATCCTGACAGCTCACACACACACACACACACACACACACACACACACACACACACATATATATATGGAGAATAGAGTCTCATGTAACCCAGATTGGGCCCAAAATCTTTATGTAGCTGAGGGTGACCTTGAACTCCTGATCCTTCTGCCTCTACTTCCCAACCTCCTCCACCTGCCAAGTTCTGAGATTATGGGCATGTACCACCATATCTAACTATTCTTTTCTTTACCCCTCAAATTCGTAAATTTTCTGGCTGCCCCCACACCACTTCAACACCCTCTCCATGATTCTGAGCTATATTTTTGTTGGAAGATTTGCTCCCAAATATATTTCTTTTTTTTTTCTTTTCTTTTCTTTTTTTTGGGGGGTTGGAAGGTCAAGACAGGGTTTCTTTATGTAGCCCTAGCTATCCTGGAACTCACTCTGTAGACCAGGCTGGGCTAGAACTCACAGAGACTTACCTGCCTCTGCCTCCCGTGTGCTGGCATTAAAGGCGTGCGCCGCCAGCGCCACCACCCAGCTCCAAATATATCTTCTCTACTACACCCAAGCGGGGAGGAAGCATCAGGCTAGGCACGGTGACGCATGTCTTTAACCTCAGCACTGGGGAGGCAGAGGCAGGCGGATCTCTGTAAGTTCCAGGCCAGCTTGGTCTACATAGTGAGACCCTATCTCAAAATAATTTCACTAATGATCTGGACCTCAAATCTTTCAGAATTCCCTAAATTGCCCCATGTCACTTCAGTCTTCCATTCTTTCCCAAATTCCTGGACTTGCAAACCTCTCTCCCAAATATCCTTCCCGTGAATGTCCACCTGTCTAGTAAGGGTTCTCCCCAAATCAGCTGTTTACAGAATATAAAATTCCCACCTAAGGCAAAAGGCGTTAATGACCTCTGTAGATCTCATCCCTGCATTTATCGGTATCTGTTAGGTAAGCCCCTGAAGATGAACTCCCCCCCAATGTCCTAGTTTCATATCTGGATAAAACGCATGGGTCCTCAGAAACAACCAGTGCGAAACAGGCTTATACTCAAAATTCCTTCCTAGCCTACAAAATACATTGGCCCTTCTTCTCCACCAGTAGGCGATATGGACTACTAAGACCCTTTCCCATCCCCCATTTCCTTTTTCCCTCCATTTTCCGTTTCCCCGTTGCCTGGCAACGCAGCAATCAAGGACTTTGCCGTCGCCTAGCAACTGTCTCCCTGGAACATAGAGCTGAGGTAGGAGGGGTACTCTGATGAAATCTGAACAGGCCTCCATCTTAGGAAAATTGAGACGTCATATCTCCAACCCACGGATTCTCCTTTCCAAAGACCCCGCATCCCGCAATTACTTGGACTACCGCCACACGAACCCGGTCTCCTTTCTGTACAGGAACCACACCCCGCCCCTCCCGGGTCAGCCCCGCCCTCATTTTGGTCTGGCAACCTAGTCCCTCCCCTTTCTGAGGCTTTCTGCCCGCCTCCTCCGATAGAGTAAGCCGACTCCGCCCACCTGGCCCTATGAAACCACGCCTCCCTCCGCTTCCCGCCCATTCGCTCCCCCGGCCTCGCCCACACTATCCTTCCACCACGCCCCTGCCGACCAATGAATGAAGCTGTTGGCCACATTGCCCCGCCCCCAGCATCTTAGTTTTGCCCAATAAGGACCACCCAGAGGGCTTAACCACTTCGCCTCCAGGGCCCAGGCCAAATGCCCCCTCTCTTTTCCCTACTTTCCCCCCAGCCCCCATTTGTTCTGCTCCGCCCTCCGCCACCCTCGCCCTGCCCTCAAGTCCGCCACGCAACTTCAGTCGTCGCTGGTTACCATGGCAACTGCGGCAGCAGCGCGGGGAGAAGGGGGAGGGACGGGGGCGGAGTGGGAGAAAGCTGCTCTGAGATAGAGATACTGGCAGAGATCTAGGTACCGAATAAGACTCAGTGATAGCTGTAAAGCAGAGTTTTCACAGAGCACAGAGCTGAGCACATATTAAGTATTCAATAAATGTTCCTTAAATTACTGCAGCAGGTTATAAATATAGGCACCGAAAGATGGGAGGGCCATCAAACAGACCAGGCGAGATCAGAGACTACAAAGGCTGAGCACTCCCAAACCCACCCCCCAGCATTTTCGGAGGGCAGAAGCTATGTGCCCCCTGCTGGTTTTTCCTGGGCTCCCCGCCACTGCCCTGGATAGAGGGGAACCACAACTCCCAACAGTCCTAAGGACAGCCACACTCTACCACGGAGGGATCTTGTACCTCAAGGCCTTATGGGAGTTGGAGTCCCTCCACCCTGAAGGCTGACAAGTTTTCTGGCCAATGAATGTGGCAAACCTCAGTAAAACCCGAATGCATGATGATCCTCTCTGCTAGCCTGCTACCTTCAGGGATGCTCAATCATGTGCCCCACTGAACACACAGGAGTGTGGAGCAGAGAAATGAATAAATGCATCCACCCAGAACGGTTACCAGTGCAGGCAAACCCCTCACCCTTACTGGCATTCCTGTGCTCACGTGTTAGAAGCAGAACCCACACATTCCGATGGGTTTCCTACATACAGCTGGACACAGGTGAGAACAGCTAGGGGCCAAGGCCAAGGATCAGGCCTAAGGACAAGAGACAGAAAGCACAGGCAGACGCTCAAAGAGGGCCAGAAGAACTAAGGCACAAAAATCTACTGAAAACTACAGGGGATGAGAAAACCAGCAAGCTGGAAGAAAGCCCACAGCCCACAGAACAGGAGAAAAACAAGCAGCCCTGTAGATGGGGCCGGGGATACAAGACCTAAAGTCTTCAGCCCCCAATCTCCAATCATGCTCACACGTGCACAAGGCATGTGTATACACATGTGTGAGTTTGTGGCAAGGAACATGTGTGTCCTCAGCTCCCTCCCATAAGAAGCTGCAGTTCCCACTAAATATAACCCCCTCCCCAGCCTGTGACTCACCCGGACCCCGCCTCCCCCGGCCCCCACTTCCTGTCCCACCCCCCAACCCCCAGCTGCCTGCCACCCGCCCAAGCCTCCCTCCACACACCAGGCATCCAGCTTGCCAGTCTCAGAGTCTGGGAGCAAGCGAGTGAGCGAGCAAACGACCTAAACATCCTACCAGGAGCTTGCCTGGCCTCTTCATCCCAGAGCTCCCATTCTGTCCAGGCTCTGACCACAGGGACCCTGGGCCCTTGTGGAGATCCTAGCTCTGGCGGCCCTGCCTCCTCCTACACCTTTTTATCCCAGTAACCTCTTCACCCCACAAGTCTTCAGAGACCCTTACACCCAGGTGTCCTCCCAAGAGTCAGGGTAACAGTCCCCACCATCTGCTCTTCTGTTTTCTTGACCAGGACTAGATGAAATGTGAGCGATGGGGATACTGGACACCTGCCTGGACTACCCCCAAATTTTGCATCACCCACATGGTCCCCCTCCACAACTACCTTCTCTCTACCCTCCTACCCTAAACCTCTCATCCTTCTTTGGAGATGGCAACCTCAGCTGTTGCAACCTTCTAGCTCCCATGGGAGTACCCCAAATCCTAACCTCACCTGGTCCATTCTCTCAGGTAATTCTGTATCAGGCCTCAGATCTCTGACAACTCCATTATACCATATAATCAAACCCTAAATTAACAATTCCCTCAAATCAGAAGCATCCCAAACATATGTATCATAAGATGTCCTGTGTCCTGAAGGGCCACCCTTATCTGCCAGCTGACACCCCCAGACAAATCAAACACTCACAACCAGTAACCTTTACCCTTATGCCAAAGAGACCCCTCAAATTGGTCAGCACCTAGAAACCAGCTTTTTGACCAGGAAAAAAGAGAAACCCCCCGCAACACACACACACACACACACACATAGCCCACCTTCCCACATATATGAGCAGAACTCCCATGTGAGCCAGGCAGGTTTCTCCCTAAATAAATTGCCCTCAAAACACTGCTGGTGAACACCAGAGCCTACCAAGCCACCCCAAACACCAAATTCTCCATTTCTCTATAGGTACAAAATGATCACTCCAGGAGGCACCTGTGGCCAAATCCACCGTTTTCTCAGACGTGAACCCCAAAACTAAATTGTGACCCCTCTAATACATCTTATTTCAGATGCTCCACTCCAGTCCAGTGTCTGCAGCCCTAGATAAGGCCTACCTAACCCCTCTCCACAAATTCCTTACCTGCTCCCCCTCCCCACTGGCATTACCCCCCATCATGCTTACCTTGGTTGTCACTATACAGAGACAGTCCATGTTGGGGGGCCTGGCCGCGGCGGCGAGTAGGGGGCTCTGACTTCATTGGAGTTTTGTTCCTCCCCTCGGTGGGTTCTCACCCCTCCCCCCTCCGCACCCCACTTTTGCAGGGGGGGCCAGGATGGGGGGAGGGGTGAGAGGGGAAAGAGAAGGTTGGAGAAGAGAAGGATAGGGGAGCGTGGAAGGGAGGGGGGACCCTAAAAGGGGCTCCCAAGTGGAAGGGAGGGGGCTTGAGGAGCACACCCCGATTCTCAGGAGGGGCAGGGACACCGGGGGCTGGCAGCCCCGGAGTTCTGGGGCTGGGGCATGAGCTGGGGTGGGGGAGGGGAACTGGATTTCGGGAAGCCCCGGGATATGCAGGGGTCTTGCCGAACGGCCAGGGGCTAGGGGCCGTGGCGGGGGAGTGGGGTGGGGGGGGGTTGGAGATGGCAGCGGCCGATGAAGCCGCGGAGCCGAGGAGGGAAGGGGAGAGAGGAGGAGAGAGGAAGCAGGGGGAGGGAGGGAGGGAGCTAGGAGCCAGAATGGGGGGGTGCCTTAGCAGTGTTAACTCCTTCACTGCTGGCAGGAACCCGGATAATGGGAAAGGAGCTAGGAGCGGGAGCAGAGAGGCCCTATAGCAAACATGGAGGAGACCTAGTCAGCCTCGGTTACGACAGCAAAGGCAAGGAGGATGGAGTTCATTTCCTAGAAGGAAAAAGCCCACAGCTGGGATGGGAGCATCCCTGGTTGTCTAAGTGTGGGAGGGAGGCCACAGCATGGGGCAGGGTCTGAGGGAGGGGCTGGCAGCAGGGAATCCTGGGGGCTAGTTCTCCTCTAGGATTCACAGGAAGTCTGAAAAGTAATTAATTATGGCCTGGGCTCTCTGCTGCTGAAATTGGGGCAATCCAAGAAAGGGGAGAGGGAGAAAGGGGTACAGGGCTGGCTGACCACAGAAAGAGCACTCTCAGTGTCCCCAACCCCTCAGTCAGTACTCAGGATTCTGAGTCTCAATTCAATACTAGCAAGGAATCAGTGTGTCCCTCCAAGTCCTGCCAGCTCAGTCAGGAAGCCAGGAACCCACCTTCAGCACCTTACCTGACCCTCTGAGATGGAAGCCTCATAATAGTCCAGGATATCTGTCACAGGAACATAACTAAGTCACCCTCCCACTTCCCAGGCCTCTCTGGCCACCCCTGCTACCCATGGCTTCTGTTTGTAGAGAGAAGCTCCTCTGGCTAGGCTGATGGAGGGCACAGTGGCATGAGTCTACAAAGGCTATATCTTGGACAGATGCTCTGCAGGCTCCCACCCAGTCTAGAACCAGGAACACTTGACCTCATAGGCCCGGGACAGCCCTTTCCGCCGTGGCCCCTCAGAACCCTGGAATTACTCACCCAGCAAGGCCTGGAAGAGGTCACTGTGCAGCACTGTGAGAAGAGGGGGTGCCCACCGCAAGAGTGGGGGTGCCAAGAGCCAGAGAGCTGACCGGGGAGCTGGTGAGAAGTGACGCGGGAGTGAGGCCAAGTCACTTACACAGTCATCTAAGGTTCCCCGGCCTTCGTCCTTCCACTCTAGACCCCCATGGAAAGAGTCAGGAACAGAAAGAGCACCCGGGCCCCCATCACAGATCCAGATCTCCCCTCCAAAGACCCGTTTTTCACCTCTCGGTCTCTGGGACATCTCTCGCTTCTCTTGCTTTAATCTCCCTAATCCGTCAAGATTGGAGTTGAGCTGCCTTCTCCCTACGCAGTTGTGGCTAATAAAGTAGGCAAGCAGATCGTGGGTCCATTCTTCCACAGGTCCCCAGGTGCCACTGGGCTCCACATAGTGTGCCTCCCCAAAAGCCAGGTATAATTTAGCTACTTTCCTGAAAAACGAGAAAAATGGTTTTCTCTAAGGCAGTCCCAGCAGTTCAAAAGAATTAAGTTGAGCCCAGCTCTTTCTCTTCCCAGACCTGACGACCGCAGTGAGAAGTATGGAAAGAGGGGTGTACAGAGGTCAGTGACATGGATCACTGGGCACAGGAACTTGCTGCCGAGCCTGACATCAGGAACCCACATAAAGCTGTCTTCTGACAAGTGCTTGAAGAGTGCACACACACATAAACAAACTTTTTTTTTTTTTTTTTGGTTTTTCGAGACAGGGTTTCTCTGTGTAGCTTTGCGCCTTTCCTGGAACTTCACTTGGTAGCCCAGGCTGGCCTCGAACTCACAGAGATCCGCCTGGCTCTGCCTCCCGAGTGCTGGGATTAAAGGCGTGCGCCACCACCGCCCGGCCCATAAACAAACTTTTAAGTGAGGCTTGAGAGAGAAGGGCTCAGCGATTATGAGCATTTATTGCTCTTGCAGAGGACCTGAGTTCAGTTTCCAGCGCCCACATACATGGTGGCACACAACTATCTGTAACTCCAGTTGCAGGGCATCCAATGCCCTCTTTTGACCTCTGCCAGCATCAGGCAGGCATGTCATGTGCATATATACATCTTGGCAAAACATTCATATACATAAAATTAAAAAATAATACAATAAACCTTTAAAAAATATAAAGAAATGTGCTGGGCAGTGATGGTGCACACCTTTAATCCCAGCACTTGGGAGGCAGAGGCAGGAGGATCTCTGTGAGTTTGAGACCAGCCTGGTCTACAGAGCAAGATCCAGGACAGCCAGGACTTCACAGAAAAATCCCTGTCTTGAAGAAATAAAGGAAGGAAGGAAGGATGGAGAGAAGGAAGGGAGAAAGAAAGAAAAGGAAGGGAGGGAGGAATGAATGAATGAATGAATGAATGAATAAATAGATGCATGCACATCGTTCTTCTAGAGGACCTGACCTATGTTCCCAGCACCCTCGTCAGGAGACTCATAACTGCCTGTAACTCCAGCTCCGGTGGACCCATCGTCTCTGGCCTGCACAGACACTGCACTCAATGCAGGAAAATATATACAAACACACAGAGACACAGAATTAAAATAAAATCCTTTTTAAAAAAAACTAATATAAATTTCTTATTTGGGTAACTGTTGCCTTGTTTGCTGACCTTGACCTTGATATCCTCCCTATGCTAATTCCCTGCTGGGTTCTACCCTCCTGAATGCTTAAGGGAAGTTCCTTGTCTGTGTATCCTGCATAATGGGCGTTAACAGCTTAGATGCAAGATTGTAAAACATCTGTATCCAACTTCTGCCCTCCGGGGTTCTCCAATTGTGCCGTAAGCCTGTATTTAAGACCTCTTCCCTTCTTCAATAAACAGCATTCCGCATTAAAACAAACAAACAAACAAAACAAAACAAAACAAGGTCCCTGAGGCCTCAAATTCACAATGATCTCCCTGGTGGTGGTGACTGCACACCTTTAATTCCAGCACTCGGGAGGCAGAGGCAGGTGGATCTCTGTGAGTTCAAGGCTAGCCTGGGCTACAGAGTGAGTTCCAGGACAGGCTCTAAAGCTACAGAGAAATCCTGTCTCGAACCCCCCAACCAAAAAAAATTTTTTTCACGATGATCCTCCTGATTCAGTCTCTCCCAGTCCATTGAAAGAGACCAGAGGCTCCTACTATGTGCTTTTAGATTTTTTTTTTTGGGGGGGGGTTTCGAGACAGGGTTTCTCTGTGTAGCTTTGCGCCTTCCTGGAACTCGCTTTGGAGACCAGGCTGGCCTCGAACTCACAGAGATCCACCTGCCTCTGCCTCCCGAGTGCTGGGATTAAAGGCGTGCGCCACCACCGCCCGGCTGCTTTTAGATGTTTTGAGCTGGTGAAACCTCCTAGGTCTCAGAATTTGCTTAGAGCACACCCCAGCTTGACTCTGCCACCCCATTCCCTTTATTTGTTGGAGACATTTTCCAAATATTCCATGCCTCTGCATTTGACATTTACCTTACCGTCCTTTTTCCCACCTCTCCCTTCTAACTCGATCCAATCTACCTCCATCCCTCTAGCTGGACTAGATTTTAGTTCGGACCTGCTGCACTAGAGTTTGGGAAAGAAAACGGATCGCTTGAAGATTGATTACTCTAGGTCAGTCAGAATATAGGGACCGGGTGCACGCCGGAACTTCAGTTCCCACCATGCATCGGGCCCGAACGACCACGCCCCCTACCGCGCAGAGCATTGTGGAGCATGAGTCAGGGCCCAGACACACAACCCTTAGGCAGGCGGGGACGTAAGGAGAGGTCAGCGGTCAAGGCTTCCGCGGCGGCTTAGAGATGCAGTCGGCTCGGATGACCCCAAGTGTGGGGCGGCAGCTGCTGCGGCTGGGGTCCCGAAGGTCTGTATATGGCAGGGGGACAGTGGGTCTGGAAACCAGGGCAGGACTGAACCCCGACTCCTTACAGCTCACGATCTACTGTGCTTCTGGGACAAAACCGGCCCACCTCTGCCCAGCGACTTTATGCTAGTGAGGCCGCTCAGGTAAGTGACAGCGGCACAGGAGTGGGAGTTGTCGGCTCCCACTAGCCTGCGACCAACAGGGGTCTCTCTTCATCCCAGTCACCTGGTGACAGCTCTGGCACCGAAACTAGGGGAAAGGGCAAGCCAGGGTGCCCTAGTGAGAAAGTAGGGGAAAAGACACTGATCACACTTTGCCAGAGCCAGCGCTTCCCCGGGTTCTCCCTGGCACACCCTAAGACCCATCGCGAGCCTATTTAACTGCTCGCCTCCTTTCCCCAGGCGGTTCTGGACAAGCCGGATACCCTCTCCGATGCTTCTACCAGAGAGAAACCAGCCAAGGCGGTAAGTGACCCGGAAATTGGATTGACCCTTATGAGCCAGTAGACGCACCGAACCAGTGCCCTGAAACTTCTCTTCCCTGCCCAGGAATCTAAGTCCTTTGCCGCGGGGATGTTCAAAGGCCAGCTCACCACGGATCAGGTGTTCCCATACCCATCTGGTAAGCAAGGGGGTAGTGAGTGGCAGTGTGGGCAGGGCAGCCTCCCCACCTGACTGGCCTGTTCTCCTTCCCCATCCTGCAGTGCTCAGTCAGGACCAGACACAGTTTCTCAAAGAGCTGGTGGGGCCAGTGGCCCGGTTCTTTGAGGTAAGTGACTGGGGCACAGCACCTCTTGGGGAAGGCAAATGTTAAGCTTAAAGGAGCCTCTGAATATGAGGTCCAATTCCTTGCCCAGGAAGTGAATGATCCTGCCAAGAATGACTCCTTAGAGCAGGTGGAGGAGAAGACTATGCAGGGCCTCAAGGAACTGGGGGCATTTGGTCTGCAAGTACCCAGTGAGCTGGGCGGTTTGGGCCTCTGCAATACCCAGGTAAGAGGATTCCCCTGGTTAACTTACTTATACCCACATTGCTCCAGCTTCCTCACCACTGGGGCCAAGTAGCCAGGGATACTATCTGCCTGCTCTTTTCTCACCTGTCTGCATCTCCCCCTGAAAACATGAGCTATGTGCAGCCCACTAGGACCAAGGACCTAACCCTGAGACCCAAGTCTTTAGGGACCTGTGGCAACAGGGTAGTAAGCAATATTCACGTCAAGACCAGGGAGAGCTGGGCATGGCAGTGCATGCCTTTAATCCCAGCACATCCGGGGGCAGAGGCAAGCAGACCTCAAGAGTCTGAAGCCAGCCTGGTCTATTTATCATGGTCCAGGCTAACCAGGGCTACACAGTGTGACTGTCACAAAAACCAAAAGATCTAGAACCTTTGATGTCCCTGTTTTCTTAAGGAAGCGTTCCAGGGCCTCATGCGTGCTTAAACAAGCACTCTACCACTGAGCTACATTACCAATCCTCCCCCACGCCTTTTTATGATCCCACTTTACTTTTACATGCTCACAGTAGAGATGACCCACATCAGCTCGCCCTGTTGCCCACTCTCTCTCAATGCAGCCCGTTACATTCCCAGATGCCTTCTTCCCCTCTAGTATGCTCGCTTGGCAGAGATCGTGGGCATGCATGACCTTGGTGTTAGCGTTACCCTGGGAGCTCATCAGAGCATCGGTTTCAAAGGCATCCTGCTCTTTGGCACAAAGGCCCAGAAAGAAAAATACCTCCCCAAAGTGGCATCTGGTAAGGCCACCTTAAGGGACCTCGGGGTAAGGAGTGTGAAATTGCTCATCTTGTTACAAGGAACTGCTTGGGAGTAGTAAGGGAGGGACACAATTTTGATGGTCATCCCAGGTAAAGCAGTTCTCTCCCCAACAGGACAAGCTGTGGCGGCTTTCTGCCTAACAGAGCCCTCGAGTGGGTCAGATGCAGCCTCCATCCGATGCTCAGCTGTACCCAGCCCCTGTGGGAAATATTATACCCTCAATGGAACCAAGATTTGGATCAGGCAATCTTCCATTTCTCTTCTTCCCTTCAGCCCAATCCCCCGCCCTCACTGCTCTGAACCACACCACTTACTGATGCCTCATTCTTCCACAGTAATGGGGGCATCGCAGATATTTTCACCGTCTTTGCCAAAACACCAATTAAAGATGCAGCCACAGGGGCCGTGAAAGAGAAGATCACAGCTTTTGTAGTGGAAAGGAGCTTCGGAGGTGTTACCCAGTGAGTGAGCATGGAGAAGACAAGGTAGAATCAAGGGGGCAGCACTGGGCTCTCAAAACCAGACATTACAGGTCACACTGGGGCACGCACAAGAGCCAGAGGAAGTGGGCAGTTTGTTTCCTTGGGAGACCTCCGCAGCCCTAGGGCACACGTGCAGTGCCTGTATCCTAAGTCTGGGGAGTTCCTCCCTGATCATAAGGACCAGGAAGGCCATTCCTCATGGTATCCTATTCACACCTCCTCTTTCCTGCCCTGCCTTTTCAGTGGGCTCCCTGAAAAGAAGATGGGTATCAAAGCATCTAACACGGCAGAAGTGTATTTTGATGGCGTTCAGTACCATCAGAGAACGTGCTGGGAGAGGTAGGAAGTGGCTTCAAGGTTGCCGTCAACATCCTCAACAATGGAAGATTTGGGATGGCTGCAACCCTAGCAGGCACCATGAAAGCCATGATTGCCAAGGCGGTGAGTCCTGCCCCAGTCCCTAGCTAGCCTGAAGGAATCACTCTCTGCACGTGCCCCCAAGTACCCTGCAGGGACTCCCTCCATCAGAGCAACACACACACACACACACACACTTCCACATATACACACACACTTCCAGATCTACTACTGAGTTAGGTCTCTAGCCCCTGCCCAGGTGCCCCCGACTACCCTGCAGGGACTCCTTCCATCAGAGCAACACGTATGCGCACATACATACATACATACATACACACACACACACACACACACACACACACACACACACACACACACTTCCAGATCTTCTAAGTCGGGTCTCCAGTCCCCACCCCAGTGGAGACTGCAGAATCACCAGTGGGATACATGTGCCTTTCAGGTTGATCATGCTACTAACCGTACCCAGTTTGGGGACAAAATTCATAACTTTGGGATGATTCAGGAAAAGCTGGCTCGGATGGCAATTCTGCAGTATGTGACTGAGGTAAGGGCTTCCTGTGTCCCTCCCCCTGGAGCCCTATGGCTTTCTTCACAGTTGGGTCAGACTACAACCCCCAGCAGCACCTGGGGCAGTGGGTCTCCAGCTTTACACCAATGCCCTAGGGGATGCGAGGAGGCATAGTCAGTTCAGCTTCTGAAGGAGGGATGCTGCTCTAAGTGCTTCCCAGCGATACCAAACACTAATTCTAACCCACCCCTTAAAGTCTGAGGCCTGGAAGCCTGGCTTACCAAATCAGAGGAACACATATTGGACTTGTCTGACCTGACCAGGGAGTTAGATAAAGCGAATGCAAGGGTTGTGGGGGAGTAGAGCCGAGCTGGTCTTGCAGCCTGGAGTGTGAACCACCCTGTCTCACACAGCCTCTTCCTGTTTTCTTCCCCACGTCCCAACTATGCCCTCTCAGTCCATGGCTTACATGCTGAGTGCCAACATGGACCAGGGATTCACAGACTTCCAGATAGAGGCCGCCATCAGCAAAATCTTTGGCTCGGTGAGGACCCAGGTATAATGGAAGGGCAGAGTTCAGTTGCAGAACTCAGTTCCCCAACCAAACTCCTCTGGGTCTGTCCTTAGGAAGCAGCCTGGAGAGTGACAGATGAGTGCATCCAAATAATGGGGGGCATGGGCTTCATGAAGGTATGGAGTATCCCTCGGCATGGGTGGGCATCCTACGGAGTGGACAGGCACCTTGCAACAGAAGTTTGTGTGTCTTCCTCTGTGCTAGGAACCTGGGGTAGAGCGTGTGCTCCGAGATATTCGAATCTTCCGGATCTTTGAAGGGACAAATGACATTCTTCGACTGTTTGTGGCTCTGCAGGGCTGTATGGTAAGAGGAAGGAGAGGGAGGCGGAGGAACTGTGAAGAACATTGAGTTCTGACTGTCGGACCCTCCTCCCCCACAGGACAAAGGAAAGGAACTCACTGGGCTTGGCAATGCCCTGAAGAATCCTCTTGCCAATGTTGGCCTCCTCATAGGAGAAGCAGGCAAGCAGCTGAGACGGTAAGCCAGGGACAGGTCGGGGAAAGACAAGGTGGCATGCAGCAGCTACCCAGCCCCTCACTGCTGCACTGTTTTCCAGGCGGACAGGGATTGGCAGTGGTTTGAGTCTCTCGGGGGTTATTCACCCAGAGTTAAGTCGCAGCGGTGAACTGGTGAGTAGTCCGTAGAACAGAGCCTGCAGCCAGGGGCTGGCCGCTTCTTCTGCGCTGTGACTCTTGTCTCTTCAGACAGTACAGGCTCTGGAGCAGTTTGCCACTGTAGTGGAGGCCAAGCTGATAAAGCACAAGAAAGGGATTGTCAGTGAGTGAGCTCCGCAACCCCCTTACCTCCTGTCGCCACCCCCTTACCTCCTGCCACACCCCCGCCCTCCCTCAGACTAACAACCCCCCACCCTCATCTACCTGACAGATGAACAGTTCCTGCTGCACCGGCTGGCAGATGGAGCCATTGACCTCTATGCCATGGTGGTGGTTCTCTCCAGGTAAGAAGGCACAGTGGGAAGCTTGGGAGGTTTGAACCTCAGTAGCTGGGCCAGCGCCACAGCTCACGATCACCTTAACCTCCTGCTTCCTTACAGAGCCTCAAGATCCCTGAGCGAGGGCCACCCCGAAGCACAGCATGAGAAAATGCTCTGTGATAGCTGGTGTATTGAGGTGAGCCTTGGAGCTCCCCAGGACAGGGGGTGATGGAGACACAGGCCGACCCTCTCCTTCCCTCTCCCCAGGCTGCAGCACGCATCCGAGAAAACATGGTTAACCTGCAATCCAACCCTCACCAGCCACAGCTCTTCCGTAACTTCAAAAGCATCTCCAAGGCCATGGTGGAGAGTGGGGGCGTGGTCACCAGGAACCCCCTTCGAGTCTGAATACTCCCAGTCAGGCCCAACATCGTTTCGTGCCTTCTTTTACGCCAAAACCCAGGTCCCCTTTATGGGGCCCTGGTTTCTCCTGTTTGTCCTCTGGAGTACTTACTACTGCCTTAAGAACAATAAACTTTCTGACAAGCCACCCTCTGCTGCTGCCTCTCGGCGGTCCTCTCCACAGCCTGCTTCCCTCCCGACTTTCTGACAGGCCACCCTCTGCTGCTGTACCTCACTGTCCCTCTGTGTCTCCCTCAGTCCCTCTTCTCCACTGCCTGCCTCCCAAAGAAAGGAGCCAGAGGCTTGGGGAATTGGCCTCTATTGCTTTATTTGGTGTTTTATACAAGTGACTAAAATAAATAGAGTAACAAAGGCAGCTACACAGTCCCCAAGTACACCACCAGCTTCCTTGGACTGCTGTCTAGGGTACCCAGCACCCCCTTCCTCTTCCCAGGGTACCAGTAACCACCACCCCCCTCCAAGTGACAGCTAACTAGACAAGTGGAGGTGGTGGTCGTATTCTGGGGTTAGAAGGGACCCAGGATATTTTATATGAAGGGATTCTTCATATAAAAGAGAAAATGTCTATTACAAAAATACTCCCCAAAATATAAGAAAGTCTATTTTAATCCCCAAAAAGGCTTATAAAAAATAAAGCTAAAAATAACCAAAGGTCCCCGACTACCCCCGAGGAAGGGGAAGGACCAGGCACTGCTGGTGAGTCACACTGACAAAAACCTTGTGGTAGGTACCAAGCACCAGGATGACCCAGGCACTATGAGGAGCACCAAGCTGAAACTTAACAGGCCAAGGGCACGGACCCAATGTGGCCTCAAGGTGGGCCCTACATAACATCTACAAAAAATTCACTGGGGTTGCCCATGGCCATGTGGAAGCTCTGACGGCTAGCTGTCAGTTCTGGGGGCACAGAGCCCAGGTCTCTGACTGGAGGAGCACCAGGGGGCTGCACTGCAGCGGAGACAGGGGGTGGGGGGGGAGGCATCATGACTACCATCATGGGGTTATAGGGGAGAGCCATGCCAGGGGGAGGGCCATAGGGATGGAGCCCTGGGAGAGCTCGGAGATTAGGAGTACCGCCTGTTGAGCCCCTGGATGGAGGGGGGCCCCCATCACCAGTCCCACCAGGTTCCCCACCCCGCCGAAGGCTGCCTCCTCGGCTGGAAAGCTCGGACTCACTGCCACTGCCAGACTTTGACTCAGGGGCCCGTTCCTCAGGCCTCCCTGTGCGCCCGGCCCCCCCATCACTTCTTGTTGACCCACTGCTCCGGCTCCCTGTTGGGGGGGAGGGGGGAACGGGGTAAGTGAAGCTCAGCCCAGAGGCCTCTGGATCCCCCCAGCCCCTGCTCTTGCCTCTCCTCCCTGAGTCCCTCCACTCTGCCCTCACGCCCTGGCTATATCTAATGTGCGGGGTGACTCACCTTCACTGTGCTGGCTGCTGGCACTGCCTCCACCGTAAGTGTACGATGAAAGCTCGTGGTAGGGTGGAGGCTGTGGGCTGTAGGGGTGTGGGGCTGGGTACTGGTAGGAGAAGGTAGGCAGCAGGGGCCAGGGGGTAGCTCCAGGAAGAGGAGCCAGGGTGTCCTGGTCAGAAGCCCCACTGGAACCGTCATTGTCATTCAGAGACAGGTTAACTAGGTCTGGAAGAAAAGGGAAGAAAGGTCCCTGTTTTAAGGGGCCAGGATTCCTGAGAACAGAGAGAAACCGGGAACCATTTCCCCAGAGGCACCCACGAAGAGATTATGAAGGCCTGGAACAGAAAACTCTGCTTCTGGGGCAGAGACACAACCAGGGCCACCGTTACTAGTCCAGTATGCTTTTGTGGGACTCGTGAGTTTTTCTTTCCCTCGGAATACAGCTCTGCAACTGGCACCCAGCTTACTCAGCAGCATACGGGCACATATCAGCCCCCATGGTTGGCCACTGCAAGGCCAAGTGTGGGACACACAGTGCCTGACTACCCTGGTGGCCCTGGCTACAGTTTCTGGGCCAGGTCTAGGGCTGGACAGCAGAACAGGGCAGGACAACCTGCTCTCCCACACCAGGGCAGGCAGGTGACTTACAACTTTCACAACCACCACTGAGGTCCCCGAAGACATAATAGCACTGCTCAGAAAAAGTAATCTTGTTGACAGTGTGTCGGATGAGTCCTGCCTTCAACAGCCCGCTGGCGTACTTGCGGGCCTCCCGGCGCTCAGGAAAACCTTCTACATGATGGTACAGCCAGTCGACCACGTCTGAGCCTGAGAGCAATCACAGCAGGAAAAGTGAGACTCTCCTCCAAACCCCTACCCTCAGCCTTGCTCTGTCCCAGCCTTGGTCTCTTCCTCCCCTTCCCATACCACCTTGCTCAGGGCCTGGCAATACCTAGAAAGGCATTTGGGATGGTGATCTTCAGCCACATGCGGTCTCGGACTTCTAGCCCAGACTCTGGGGCTGCCATGGCCTTGGTCACAGAGGCCATGTCCATGTGGATGGAGAGACCCCGGCTTTCACAGCCTGACAGAGGAGACAACAGAGAACTGAAGAAAGGTCCACTGAAACAGGGAGGTGGGGAGGGGCTCGAGACTCACCATCAGGCAGGGAGGAGCCAGATGTAATAGTGCTCATGGATGAAGAGCCTGGATAAGCAGGGAAGGTGCCAGTCAGCGCAGCAGAATGCGACACCCAGGCAGCAGGATCAATTGGCTGGATGGGCTCATCTGGTACAAAAAATAATCATCAAGATCATCACTGCTCAACCCTAGAAAACTAGCCCTGTCTGCTCCAGGATTAAAAATCCAGTTGCACCCCTCCCTTGACCTTCTTGAACCCATTCCCTACAACTAGAAGCCCAGCCTCATCTTCTGGCTCATCCAATCTCTGTTGTTCTTGTTTGTCTGAGGCAAGGTTTCACTCTGTAGCCCAGGCTGGCCTCAAACTCCGGGAGAGCCTCCTGTCTTAGCCTCCCAGGTGCCAAGATTCCAAGCTTAAGTCACCATGCCCAAGCTCCCCACACCTCTTAACTTCAGACCCCGGCCTGAGCATCACTCACTGCGGGGGAGGGTGAAGTAGGCCTGGGGAGAAGGATCCCAACACTTGGCCACGGTCAGCACGATGGGGCTGTGGGGAAGAGAAGGCCAGTCAAGCAAGTAGAAGGGAGAGGCCTCGGGAGGACCAAGGCCCGATGCAAGGAGGACTAAGGACATACAGACGGAGAAGAAAGGAGCACATGCATAACCAGGCTCGAGAAAGTGAGAGTGGAGGGTTTCACAATGTGGGTGACTCACCAACACGGTAAGTTCAAAACACACTGCTGAGGGAAACAAGGGAGTACACGCTGCACAATTCACAGGAAGCGTGAAACAGCTAACAGCGAACCATCCTGTTCCAGGATTCAGGCATGGGTGGAAAAACCATCAAAGGTTTTCTTGACCAAAGAAGTCAAGAGTAATTACCACCAGTGAGGGGGGTAGGAGTGGGAAGGGGTGCACAGTGGGGGGCGTTCTGAGGCACTCACCACACTGGTTTCATGATTTAGGCTGGAGTGACATGACAGCCACTTAGACCTGTTATTCTGTTTTGGTTTTTTTTGAGACCTGGCTGGCCTGCAACTCACTCTGTAGGCCAGGCTGGCTTCACATCGGAGAGTCGCCTGTCTCTGCCTCCCTGGTGCTATGACTAAAGGTGTGTGCCACCATGCCCGGCTCACTTCCTTTTCTTAAATTGCAAAACAAAGACAAAAGGACTAAAACCAAGAGGCCTGAGGACCAGCACCCCGCAGAGGCTCACCCTGGCTTGTGTACAATGTCTCTCAGCACCCGTACAGCGTCATCATTGCTCATGTTCTCGAAGTTCATATCGTTCACCTGGAGGGAGGAGGACCGGGTCAGAAGCAGTGAGAGATGGAGAGCCGCGGCCCAAGCCAGCAGCCAACCTGTCAGCACACCTGCAAAAGCATGTCGCCAGGCTCGATGCGCCCGTCCGCAGCCACAGCACCCCCCTTCATGATGGAGCCAATGTAGATGCCTCCGTCACCCCGCTCGTTACTCTGGCCCACAATGGAGATGCCCAGGAAGTTGTACTTCTCTGTGGAGAGAGTCCACGTGAGGGGACTAGGCCCCAGAAACCCTGGAGACCCTCTCCTCCCGCCTCTCATCAGGACCTTCCATACCCATGTTGAGGGTGACTGTGATGATGTTGAGAGACATTGTGGAATCGGTGACACTGCTGAAGGATGAGGTCTGTGGCAGGGAGACAGGAGAGAGGTGAACTGCTCTTCACCAAGAGGGAGACAAGCCCCAAGCCTCCGTGTCACTAAGGCCCACTTCACCCAAAGAACCCTCACCCTTTCCATGCGTGGTGGCCGCTGCTTCCTCCGCCTTCGGTGGCGCTTGAGGAGGCGGGAGGCGCTGCTCTGCTCGGTGGAGCTGCTGAATCTGACAGCAATTGAGAAGCAGGGCGTTTGGAGGTAGAAGTGGTCAGGGAGCCAACCGCAACAAGACTGACTAGAGGGAGGAAGGGGGGAGGGAGCCCTGGGGAGAGACGTGGGAACCATACCTACTCATGGTGTCATCCTCGTCCGAATCGCCCAGGCTGGTACTCTCCAGCTCACTGGTCATGAGGGTGGAGGAACTCTCGTACCCAGCCAGGTGGCGCTCCAGCCTTGAGGCACCACTGGGCCTGTGGCCACCAGCTGTGTATAAAGGAGAACCTCAGGAGCCAGGCCTCCCATTCCTCTTGGTGTTCTTCATGCTGAGGCTTGCCTCCCCTCCCCGCTCCCAGTCTACCCTGCCTCCAGGGCCTGCCCCTCACCGCCATGCTCACTGCTGTCTCTCCTTCGAGGTCGCTCTCGTCTCAGTGACACAACAGACTCGGTTTCTGTCTCAGGCTCTAGATTTTCATGGCTGCTGGACACATTAGGGCTGCACAGGTAGAGAGTTTCCAACCAATGTCAGTAGGTCAGAGCACCAAATCCTCAGTCTCCCTTCCCCAAGGGCTGGCACTGGGTTCCCTCTTCACTCCCCTCCCCTGGATTCAAGACTGTAAAGGACTCACTGGAAGGACGGAGGCCTTGAGTCCCCAATGCCACTGGTCCTTTCTGGTGGCAAGGGGGGTAATGGTGGAGGTGGAGGAACCAGTTCTGTGCGAGACTCATGGGCTGGGGGAGCCATCTCAGGCTGGGGGTTATCTGAGGATACCAGCTAAAAGATTGCAAGAAAACATGACTCCACTGGGTAGTGGCTTACGTGAAAAGACCAAGGAAAAGGAGCAAGAGAACGGGGTCTCAGGGACCCGGGAGAACAGCCCAGAGAAAAGCCGGTATGGGAGGCTACAGAAAGAGAAAGCTAAGGAATGCCCACTGCTTCCGCACGTAGAGAAGCCAGGGCCACCAATGGGCGGGGAGAGGCTGCAGGAAGAGACTGAGGCTGGAAGCAGCTTGGTAATGACTCCCCTTACCCAGGAGACAACTCTTCCATTGAAGCACGGTAGGCGGGCATTGTCATCTGAAATCTCTTCCTTCACCACCCTGTGGAGAGAGCAGAGCGGTCAGTAAGAGGGCAGGTGTGACGTGCACATCTTCAGTTCTAATACGTGGGAGGCAGAGGCAGGAGGAGCTCTGTGAACTTGAAGCCAGCCAGGGTTACGTAGAGAGATGCTGTCTCCAAATAATAAATAATAATAATAATAATAATAATAATAATAATAATAATAATAACAATAACAATAATAGAAGAGGAGGAGGAAGAAGCAGAAGCAGCAGCAGCACTCAGGAGGCAGAGGCAGGCAGACCTGAGTTCAAGGCCAGCCTGGTCTACAGAGTGAGTTCTAGAACAGCCATGGCTACACAAAGAAACCCTATCTTGAAAATCCAGAGAGAGGGGCTGGGGAGATGGCTCAGAGGTTAAGAGCACTGACTGCTCTTTCAGAGGATCTGGGTTCAATTCCCAGCACCCACATGGCAGCTCACAACGTCAAGGGGACCCTCACACAGACATACACACACAGGCAAAACACCAATGCACATAAAATAATATAAATTATATATGTATATCAAAAAAAAGGAAGACCCAGAGACCCCAAATCTTATTCAAAGCCTCTTCCAATCTCCATCCAATCCAAGCATGTTGACTCTCTGCTGCCCTGGCTAGTCCTCTTTATGTTTTTTTTTAATGTACATAGGAGTGTGTGACTGTCACACGTGTTAACACGGGAGGGTGCTTACAGAGGACAAAAGAGGGCATTAGATCCTCGGGAGCTGGAGTTACTGGTAGTGGTGAGCTACCATTTTGGTGCTGGAAACTGAACTCCGGTCCTCTGAAAGAGGACCTAGCACTCATAACCTCCAAGCCATCTCTCCATCTCTCCAGATCCAATCCTCTGCCCTCTTTTTTTTTTTTTTTTTTTTTTTTTACGGGGAGGGTGTTTCATTTTGTATTCCTGGATGGCCTGGAATTCACTATGTAGACCAGATGGGCCTCGAACTCACAGAGATCTGCCTGCCTCTGCCTCCTGGGACCAAAGGCATGTCACCACGCCCAGCACGCATCACCATGGCACCTGGCTCTTCCGCTTTTACAATGAAACTATTTACTTTCCCACGTGAAAACAACTTCAGTCTCCCTCCTTATTTCACCCTCTCCCACCCCAGGGATACAACGCTGCTCCAAAGGATTCTTCCTATCTGATCCAAACCTGGAAGCGCCACTCGGGACAGTTCTCCAATTGCTCCAACAGCTTTAGGAGCCTTGCTAACCTTTCTCTGGTCTACACATCTGTCCCACAAAAGGTTCTGGTCCTCATGTGGTTCTCTGCTGTTCTACCACTTTTAGTTCTCCCTAACTCACAACCAGAGTCTTTCCAGATGTGTGGCCTTGGCTGGATAAAAACACCCTTAGATGCAACGACAATCCTTCACACTAGGAAAGCTCCCACGGAGAGGGGAAGCTAGGCTTCCTGCTACAATCTGCTCAGCCTGAGAAATTCTGAAGCCCAGCCTTGGTGGCCAGCCTCCCACAGGTTCCTGCAGCAGACTAGACTTGTTCCTTCTCAATACCCACAAGAAATCATTAGCACCTATTCTGTTCAACATGTGTCCTGGGTGTGCAGCACCAGCCTTGACACTTAGCAAGCATTAGCAAATACGCGGTGACAAAATCTGAGCCATGAGGCTTTCTTTCACGTACATAATACCTCACCCCCAAATGAGAACTTCTTGTCCGGGGCTGGAGAGTTGGCTCAGTGGTTAAAGCACTTACCACAGAAGACCCAGGTTTAGTTCCCAGCACCCACACAATGGCTCATAACCATCCATACCTCCAGTTCCGGGATCTGATGGTCTCTTCGAACGCTCACAGGAACCAGGCACCCACATGGTGCACGTACATACATGCATGCGGGCAAAACATTCACATACATAAAAATAAGCAAAAAAAAAAAAAATAAAATAAATCTAAAAAATAAAAATAATAAAACTTCTTGGCTGATTAACTATGCTCTGGGGGCCTTGGGTATATGCCTCATTTTGAGGGTAAATGCTTCATATATTTGCTGTCAAGACGACATAGCCCAGTCACCACTGGTCTGCTCAGCGTATACAACTCTTCCCAACATAACCCAACCTCAGCATGGCCCAGTCTCCTCCAAAGCAGGCAATTTTGTATCACTATAATCTAGTCTATCAACTAGTTAGCCTCAATACTAAATGAAAATTACCAGCCACCAAGAATTTACCATGTGCTGTGCACCTAAATTAAGCATTTTACACTATGATTATCATCATGCCACAGATGAAGAAATCAAAGCACAAAAGCTAAATAAATTGCCTAAAATTATAATGCAAAAGAACCTTGATTTAAATCCAAGACAACCCCCTAGATAGTATCACTTTGCCCATGTCAAACAATCTTTAGCGAGAGTCGTTTGTTCAGTTCTAGCTGATGAGGAATGTGCTCCAATCACAGGGATTCTTCACGGCTAAGGAGACCCTCCCAGACCCGGGCGGCAGAGAACCTTTGGCTCCCCAGTACCTTGCACTCCTTGCTTATGCCGACTCAGGCTATCAGAACCTAATACACTCTACCTTCAGACCCTGAGCTTGAGGACACACAGAAGGCTCAGTCCCAATAGCTACAAAACAAAAGGCTGCCTTACTCTGCCTCACTCAGAGTCCCAGTCCAGCCCAGGATCACCCAGAATGCCCCAAATTACCCTAGAACAACCCAATCTATTCTAGCATAGCCCCCTTGGCTCCCCACAAGCAGCTGTCTGCACCAGTACTGACCACAATACCCCAGTACAGCTGTATGTACTGGCACCACCAGCCCGTGTGTCCCCCTGTCTTGTGACACAGTGGACCCAGGTCTGGGCCGGCCAGTGCCACACATCTCTAGTCCCAGCACTCAGGATGCAGATGTAGAGGCAAGCCTGCTACAAGTTCAAGGTGAGCCTGTTCTACATTGTGAGCCCTAGGTAGCTTTAGTTACAGAATGAAATCCTGGCTCAGCCGTGAAGAGCACTGGCTGCTCTTCCAAAGGACTGGAGTGCAATTCCCAGCACCTACGTAGAGGCTAACATATCAAACTCCAGTTCCAAGAGATCCCGTGCCATCTTCTGGTTTCTGTGGACATTGCATGCTTGTGGTGCACAAATATGCTAGCATACAAAACACCCATACACATAAAATCTCTTTAAAATGAAGACAAACAAACCTCCAATTCCCCTCAGGGGAAAAAAAAAAAGTCTAAGAGAAAATAGGAAGAACTCATTGGAGTTCAGAATGGTGCAAACTTTGCCAGAAAAAAATCTACTTCAAAACAGCCTAAGATATCTAAGTACCAATAGAGACCTCTCTGCATCATTACAGATTACACTGTCCCAAAATAATGATACTATGGGACCTAATTAATGAGCCAGGATAGCCTAAATTGTCTAACTATAGCCCAGTCTACATACTGACACTTCATGCCCAGCATATTGGCTCACATCTGTTAATTCCAGCTCTCAAGGCTGAAGCAGGAACTCCATGAGTTCGAAGCCAGCCTGGGATACAGAGTAAGGCCCTGTCTCAAAACAAAAGAACAAATCAAAACACGTACACAAACAAAAAAACTACAGAATTTCTATATAATTCTCACACAGACGTCTGAGAACATACCAGACCACCAAAAGATAGATGCATCTAATCTCAGCACAGCCTAGAATATCCTCAAGCATCGCCTCTTAGCCTTTTGGCTAAAATCAAGTGGAGAGGATAGCCAAACAAACCAGAGTGCCCCATTATTCCCACCTAATTTTCTTGCCTCTGGTTCACTGAAGTCCAGCCTGTTCTCCTAAAGCTCTCTGTGTCCAACGATAACCTTGTCTGTCTTGGGATGGCCGATCTACCCTAGCAGAGTACAATATGCTATGTTCCACTACAGGCCAGAAAAATTCCAAGGCAGACCGGTGCCCCTCACCATCGCTCAATCCATCCTAGCACACCCATCGTCCTTCCCAGTCTAGGCCTCGCGCTTACCCAAAATCCTGATCCATAGACTTGAAAAAGTACTTAGCGCCCGCGGGCCGCTGCAAAACGCTCTTGAAATCGCCAAGGGTGATGCGCTCCGCGGGGACAGGAATCTTCACCAGGTAGGGAGTCTCTTCCTCATCCAGATGGTAAATCACCTTCGTCTCGCCGACACCACCGCCCCCCGCGCCGCTGCCCGCCATGGTCTCGCTCGCGCGCTCCCGGGCTCAGCCGCCCACCCAACGGGGCCAAGCGCCCCCGCCGCGCCTGCGCACACCCGCAAACTGACGTGCTAGCGCCGGCAGGGCAGGGCCGGTGCGGGCGACGCGCCCAAGGAGGCCGGCGTGGAGCAGCGGGGTGAGAGCTTAGAGCCGCCGAGCAGGAGCCAAAGCCCTGGACCCCACAGCCGAGGGCCACCTCCACCACCAACGTCTCGAACACTACCAAGGTCCCCGCCCACCTCTCCCCATGCCACGTGACACAAGCCCGCCCACTTTGCGCAGCGGACGGCCCTTCACGTGACTCCCCGGTGTCACGTTACCACAAGCTCCTCCTAGACACTCACGTGATCACTGCCCTGAGCAACGGTCTTCGGTCCTCGGTGACTCCGCCCCCAAACGTGTACCCCGCCCCACACGAAGTACTATGGCCAAGGCGGCCCCAGCTTAGAATACTAGCAACTGGCTCCGCTGTGCTTTACCCTCCCCAAGCCCAGAGCTCCAAGCACCTCGGGTGCAACTATGGGGAGGGGTTATTGTTAAAACAAGACTTGCAAATCCTCTGGTTTGAGAAAGCTGGGAGGCAGTCCTTTCAAGATCTGACTTTGGGGGAGGGTGATGGGGGGAGAGGGGGCTTCAGACAGGGTCTCATATAGTCAAAGCCAGTCCTAGCCCCTAAGTTTTCTGTCGCCGTCTCCCAAGTTATGGGATTACAGCCCTGGACCTTGAGTCGGTTTCAGCCCCAATTCATCTTCTCCAGCAAGCCATCTGCCAAGTTTCCCAAAGATTCCCCTCCCCAAACAGGACAACAAGGGTTGTAAAACGCAAGAGCCCACTCTGCTTTATTTACAACACTGGCTGTCTGTACAGGCAGCCAGCCAATTATTATTAAAAACGAGGCTAGTGATAATTGACACCTTCTTGCTCTCCTCCCCCACTCCACCAGGTATGGTACTCCGCCTTTGAGCAACCGCCAGGCTCAAACATGGGAGTTCAAAATTAAAATACAACTGGTGTACAAGAAAGTAAACAGGAGTGAAAGAGAAGAAACCATGAGGGAGTGCTGTATTTACACTACATTTTATAGACAACTATCCCATTACATCCCAGTTTGAGCCCTGGCCCTGAAAGTGAACGGGTGGCAGGTTCACCGGACAGAGATTTTGTCTATAGATCCAGCCTCCCCGACCCAGCTGTAAGGGGTCTAATTCAAGTCCATGGAGCAGGAAGGACAGAGTAGAAGACACTCATTTCCAAACAAGTCTCCCTTGGGAAATCCGGCCTGGAAGAGGCTGAAGACTCTGAGTCTCAGTTCCCAAGTAACGTCAGAAGTTCCAGCCTCCAAGAGTGACGTCAGGGTTCTCCCGATTTGGGAAGACCCCCTAACCGCCGGGCCTCTGGCCGAAGTTCCTTGCATTTCTGGCAATAAAAGAAGTCAGGAACATTGGTCTTCTTAATCTTAGCACAGGAGAGGTGGATCCAGGTCCCACATAGGCTGCACTCAATCATGGGCCGCCCAGCAAAGGGCTTTCTACAGTAACATGTGATCAGATCCCATGAGTCATCACCTGGAAAAAGGAAGTTTGTTTAGTGTTCAACTTTAAAGCTCAGCTCCTAAGAACCCCCAAACCCACCCTCCCAGCTCCCCACCCTGGGCAGCCCTGAGCTGCTCACCTGATTCCACCATGATGTCCTCATCCATGACCCGCATCTCGCCTTCACTGGAGCTGGCGTCCCCATCTTGGCTTGTTTCTGTGCTGCCCACCTCTTTGCCCTCACTGTCAGTAGGGGGAGCACCGTCGGGGTGCACGGTAACAGGGGGCCTGGGGGCTTCAGGGGGTGTTGGGAGCACAGGGACTTCACCCCCCACCACTGCTGTCATCTCTTCTTCATCCTCCTCCTCCTCCTCTTCCTCCTCCTCTTCAGAGTCTGTATCACTGGGAGGTGCCCTAGGAGGGCCAGGAGGTGGGAGTCTATCCCCACGATCCGCCTTTTTCAACTTCCGCTTCTTGCTCTTCTTGATCCGAGACCGTTTTTCCCCATCCCCAGGAGCCGGCCGAGGCCTCCGAAGCACCCCAAAGCCGGCCCCAGCTCCTGGTCCCAACTTTCTGTTCTTTCGGTCCTTCTTTCGAGGCTGAGAAAGGTGCCCCTGGGAAAGCGGCACTGAGGTGAGAGCAGCAGGGGACCGGGAGGTATGCGTCAGGGATGTGGGAGACAGTGGAGATGCCACTTTGGGCCCATCCAGATCAAACAGAGAGTCCTTCAGCTTCATCTTCTCGAGCAGAGTGGCACTGTCAGGGGCCTGCAGACGAGAAAAAGTGGACCTTGGGGGTCCTGGCTGGGTAGGACCTGCTTGAGCTGCCCTTCTCTTTGATGACTTTGCTTTCTTAACAAAAGTCTGGATAGTTCGAAGGTCCGAGGGGGCTGAGTCCCAGCCATCACTGTCTGCTGCACTCTCACCTCGTAATGGAGAGCTAGAGCCAGAAGCTGGCCAATCGCTTTCCTTAAAAGGAGGAAGAGACTAGGATCAGCAGGAGCCTAGGGACAGCTCAGCCCTGACACATGTCCAGCATAAAAACCAGGAACTAGACATGTCCCTACCCAGATCTGCCATGTACTCTAAGCCTGCCTTCACCCCAGGCCTCCTGCCTGCTCCTTCAACAGTTTCTGTATCTCGTTTGCTAGCATACTTATCTCCTTACAATTTACCTGAAAACTTTCCATGAACAGCAACTCAAGACCCTAAAAAAAAAAAAAGCCTGACCAACATTCCAAATTTGTGTTACTGCTGTTCAAGCCAGCTACTGCCATATTCCATCCCTCCACACCAGCTTTCCCACCACAGCCCTAAAAGCTTCCAGTTCTTACTCTTACATATTATAGTAGGATCTTCCTATAAAGTAATTCACTCTGACTCAAGTCGGCTATTTTTCAGTTTCCTACCTCTTTGCTAGGAGGAATGTAACCCGCATAGGCCAAGACAAAACTGCAGAATTTGTTGAAATCCTCAATTGTCCTCCGCCGCTTCTCTGGTGGCTAAAAGGAAGGGAAACGTGGGTCAAATGGAAGCCAGGCACGACTGTTAAAGAGGCATTCCCCACAACCCGGCTCCCAAATGGTCAGGCAGTGTACCAGTCAACGGCACGGGACAGCTCACCTGAGTCTCTGCCTTAAGGGTCGGAGGTGGATCTGCGAAATCAATAAAAGCTGAGTCAAGGCACTAGGAAAAAAAGAGTCTGGGAAATCCTACCTCTGAACCTTGGAGGTCCCGACCTCATCCCATCCAGCGCGCGGTGGCCCGGCCCCGCCAGCCAGCCCCCAGCCGTGCGGGACCCGCCCCTGCTCCCCCTTCCGCCCCGAGGGGCGGAGCCCGGGCGCGGCGCCCTCCCCGGCCTCGCTATAGCGCTCCCCTCCCCCCCACCCGAGGCCCAGCGCCCCGCCCCCTCCCCGCTCTCCAGTCAACTCGGCTCTCTTGGCGCCCCACCCCGCCATACCGCTCCCGGGGCGAGACCGGGCCACCGCCCGCCCCCGTCCTTCACACGCGCCCGGAGCCCGGAGTTCCTACCGGCCGCGCTCCACTGCCCGGGGCCCTCCACGCCGCCCGCCCCCGGGGTCCGCGATGACCACGCCGATCTGCTCCCCGCCCTCCGGCCGCTTCTCCTCGAACACGAGGCCGGGCGCGCCCCTTACCCCCACCCGAAACACACACGGGCACACACTCCCAACATTACTTCGCGTCCGGGACAGGCGGCGAGCTGCGGCCCGGACACGGCCCCACCTGCCCCCCCCCCCCCCCGCCGCCGCCGCGCTCCCCACAATTTCGCTGTCCCTCCGCCCCCATCCGGGGCTTTGGCCCCTCCCCGTCTCGAGCTCTTCGGGCTCCCCGCCGGGCCCCCGGGCCCAGTTCCGAGCTTCTCCGGCCGCCCCCCGCCCGCCCCCGTACTCGGCGAGTCCCTAGGCTACGGACCCCTCAACTCCAGCCCCCGGTCCCCATCCAGACACTCCACGGCAGCCCCCTGCCGCCGCCTCCGCCGCTGCCCCCCAATACGCTCCACAACTCGCAAGCTCCGGCCCTAGCCGACCGACCAACCCCCCCCCCCCCCCCGCTCCCGCCGCGCAAGTTGCCGGTCTTAACCCCCCCCACCTCGCCCCGCCGCCCCTACAAGTACCGGGCTAGCCTCGCTCGCCAGCTCTCTGGCCCCACAACTGGCCCTCCGGATCGGGCTCTACCGGAGACAATACCCAGACTCTCTGCTCTCCCCACAACTACCTGCCCACCCCTCTAACAATCACCAAGCTATCTCTGGCGGCAACTACTAGGCGCTCCAGCGCCACCGTCACAAACTCCCCCACCGCGGCCAACTACCGGGCCCCTCACTCAATCCTCGTCCGGCTCTCCCAACTACTCTCCGGCAATCAGATTCCCCCCAGCCTCTCGGCTACGGAGCGCCAGGCACCCCGAGGCCTTTCCAGCCCCTAGCCCCCGGAGCTGGGTTTCCAGCGCCTATCCCCGGACACCCCACCACCGCCATCCACACCGCGCCTGATGTCTAACTCTCCCGACCCAGGCTCCCACTCCTCTTTCTCCAAGGTATCTCAACTCGGCGCTCTCCCGGGAACCTCAAGAGCCAGGCCCCCGACCCCTCTTCCCGCACTCCCCCGCTGGGTGCCGGGGCTCGACCTCCAACTTTGCCAATTAAATCCTCACCCTCTCCCTGCCCTCCGTGCCCGTGGAGCGGCTTACCTTCGGGACTGGGCTCCGCCATGGCTTCCAGCATCGCCCCCTCCCCTCCACCCGGTCCGGCGACCCCCTCCTCTAAGCCAGGATTCCCGGTGCTGCCTTGGGCGCTCCGTGTTCCTACTGCCTCGCTTCACCCAAGTGTCCGCCTTGGCGCGGTTGAGACTCCAGTCCGCTACCGCCACCTCCCTCTACCACTGCCTCCCGCACTCCCGGACCGGGCCCCCTCCCCCCGCACCGCCGGCCGCCTGCTCCCTCCTCCTCCTCCTCCCTCCTCCTCCCTTCTCCCCCTCCCCGCCGGCTCCGCCGCGCAGTGCACCAAGGGATTTGTAGTCTGTGCCGGGGCAGCGGAAAGAGGATTGCGAGATGCTCCGGAACTTCAGTTCCCAGTAAGCCACGGACTGGCGCAGGCGCAATAAACAACCTCCCCCCGCCCCACCAGGGGAGTGGTGGGGAGCTCAGGAGCCGGAGGGGTAGAGCGGAAGAGTGCGCACTGAATCCCGGGAAGTGTAGGCTGGGCGGGACCAAGACAGTAGACGAAGAAGGGATTAGAACTCTTGGCCACCATACTGCCTCGTTTTGTACCTTTTTATCCCTCAGGGAACCGCCCCACTTCCGGCCAGGAGGAGACATGGATGCTGGGAGATGAAGTTCTCCTACTGATAATGGCACCCTTCTCCCACTATTTGCCCTCTCTCAAATTCCACTTTACAAGATCCCATACACTGGCACAAACTCTGCAAGTGACAGCCAGTTAGACAGTTCTTTTACCACCTCCCAAACAGGAACTTCTCTTCTTTAATACAAAGTAACAAATTTGGATCTGCTTACCTAAAAGTGGTACTTTCAAACTTTGTCCACAGCAACCCACAGTAAAAACTACCACCCCTTTGTTTACATCGAAACCCAATATATACACATATAAAATCAAAGTTTCATGAGATAATGGTCACATTATTCCACTCATTTAAAAAATACCTTTTTCCAAAGAGGGAAATAGTAACATCAACACAGTGTTTCTGTTTCTCTGACCTATCCCCATTCCCTCTTTCCCACCATAGACGTTCATGACACTTGAGACAGACAGGAGGTGGAATGACACAGGGCAATTCAATTCAGCTCGGTGGTTTCTTCTTTATTGATGTGCCTCCTACCTCCCCCGACAATGTCAATCCCTTCCATCTACCCCCCCAAAAAGAAGGTAGTGAAAGGAAGGGATTGGTGGGGTTCTGAGCCTGCTGGGCAGTTAGAAAGGGAATAGAAACCAAAACAATCAACGGATGTGACAGAGATTGACAATCAAGAAGTCTAAAGCAGAGTGGGAATGGAGGGCAGACAAGGGAGGAGAGAGGAGATGTACAGAGACTGTGTCCACCATTACCCCTCTTGCCGAGAGGGACTGGAGAAACAGTCTCAAACATGTAAGTGCAGGTCCTGAAGAAGGGAGATGGTGTTTTCGCCTGAAGGAGGAAGTGATGTCAAGGAAGGAGCGCCACCTCTCTCTGTAGAATGGAACCCCCCACCTCAGGGACAGCAGCTTCACAGACCATAGACGCTTTCATCGCTGTAGGCAATGTATAGAAAGAAGTCTTCTTCGTGGTGTTCCTAAAATGAAACCAAAAGGGTTTAATGGCAACTTGGATCGATTTACCTGAACTATTTACCACCAAGACATTCCTCAAGACTCATTCTTTTAAGCATGGCCTGGTAATTCCAGTTTCTGGATAGGACTGAAAGTTAGGGGCCACCAAGGTAACTTAAGAACCTGATTCAAAATATACTTGAAGATATAGATCATCTGTAAGGCACCTACCCTAATACTAAAGGAATAAAAAAGAGCCGTTCATTCTTATTTTCTCTCTCTCCTTTAAGAAAGGCTGACCCCGCCAGCCTGGACTACCAAGTGAGTTCCAGGAAAGGCACACAGCTACACAGAGAAACCCTGTCTCAAAAAAACCCAAAAAAAAAAAGAGGCTGACCTCAAACTCATTATGTATGTAGCCAAGGTGATTTCCAACTCAAGATACTACTGCCTCAGCCCTTAGTGTTTATTTGCTTGTTTTCATTTATTTTATTTTTGGTATGTGTTTGGGTTCCCTGGGGTTTTTGCTTTTGAGATAGGGTGTCACTATGTAACTCCAGCTGGCCTCAAACTCCCTATGTAGACCACACTGGTCCCGAACTTACAGAGACCTGCCTGCCTCTACCTCCAGAGTGCTAAGACTGAAGGTGTTCGGTGGTTTTACGTTGTTTGTTTTGAGACAGGATCTCGATATGTATCTCTGACTGACCAAGACAGCTTCTGAGACCCACCAGCCTCTGCCTCCTGAGTGAGAGGATTAAAACTGTGTGCAGAAACAACTATGATTGTATTGAGACAGGCTTCTGCCTCCTGACTTAAAGGATTGAAAGTGTGCACCACTATGCATCTGTTGTTCAAGGTGGGAACTTCAACCAGATGTGGCAAAACACGCCTTAAAATCCAGCACTCTGGAGGCAGAGGCAGGCAAATCTCTGAGTTCAGGGCCAGCCTGGTCTACAGAGTGATCTCCAGGACAGCCAGGGCTACACAGAGGAACCTTGTCTCAAATTGTTCTGACATCTTGGATGAGGGAAAGAGACTTGGGTAGTAGAATCCCAATCAAAACAGCTACTCCAAGCGGGGCGGTGGGTGGTGGCACACACTTTTGATCCCAGCACTTGGGAGGCAGGGGCAGGCTGTGAGTTCAAGGCCAGTCTGGTCTACAGAATGAGTTCCAGGACAGCCAGGGCTACACAGAGAAACTCTGTCTCAAAAATAACAACAACAAAAACCCCAGCTCCTCCCAACTAGTGCTCGCTCTCTCCTCCCACTGCTGTTAAAATCCCAACCACCCAGGACCACAGCGACATTTTAAAGTTAGTAGGACAGCTAGTGCAGGGACTGCTGACTTTGCTTCCTTCTATCCCAGCTGGCCGGGACCCCTCTCCACGTACTCCCGTTCCTCCCAAGGCACTATACCTGATACAGCTGACCCATCGTGGCACTGGTGGGTGGGATGACATTGTTGACAAAGAAAAACAAGGCATCCTCAGCACGGAGATGAATTCGCTTCCGGATCAAGAAGTAGAACTGACCAACTGCCAAAAACAAGAGATGCAAGAAAGTCACAGAGGTCATCAGTGCTCCAGAAAACTGCTGCCAGGTGAAGCCTCCTCCCACAGAGATGGCATTCCCACCCACAGAAGGAAACCTGCATCGGCGTCTCGTTCCCACCTGTAAGATCAGAAGGCACCAGGTATTTCTTCTTGTCCAAATCTCCTATCCGAGCCTTGGGGGCTTTTTCCACTATCACCTGATGAAAAGAAGAAGATAAGAATGAGAAGACGCCAAAAATACAGCCACATGGATGAGGAAGTCAAGATATTCCCTGTCCTGAAACCCACTGCAACCTCGTTTCTCTTTATTCTTATATACGTGGTGCACGCAGCACTGAGTCCAGAGATCCTGGCCTCACTGGCTTACCTAAATATTTAAGTATTGATCACAGAACGGCACATCACAATAACTATTTTCATCAGAGAATCAGGATGACTGGTTTGGGTCAAACTCTACCTTAAATCTAAGTAGCTGAGAGGATGGCCATGGAAGTCCTGGTTGTCAAGCTCCCCAAGGCCTCCATTCTGACAAACGCCAAGGTCTCTCCCTCTCTCTCCCGTCCACATCTCAGTCCCAGCTCTACTTCTACAAGCTTCTCATTCCCTTTACCAGAGACAGCAGTTTCAGATTCCTAAGCCCACGACAGACTGGAGGCTGACCTCCGCTTTCCCAGACTCAAGCCTAGCTTGTGGCGACAGCGTCAGCACCCTGAGCCTCGGCCCTGGATACAGTCCTTACCGGGACCCGGTCTGGGTATTTCTTTCGGATTTTCTCGCCCTCAGAGCGGCGCTTCTCGAACGGATGCTCCTCTTTGTACACGAACTTCATTCTCCCGAGAACCGGGCTGGACCGAGCTGGGCTGAGGAAACCCAGGGGGGGGGCCGGGACAGGGGGCGGCGGCGGAGGTGGCGGCGGCTTCGATGAACAGACTCAGCGGAGCGATCCGCCAATTTGCGCCACTTCCCTATTCACCAACCCCGCCCCCGACCATCCGGAGCGGCCCCGCCTGCTGAAGTACGCCACTAGCTCAGCTTGCTAACGCCGTTGGCGTAGCGCCACCCGCTGCCCGGCCCTCTCACGCCTTCAGCGTAACCGCTTTGGAATCAGTTTGTGGGTTCCGCAGACGACATCGCAGGGAAGGTTACAGTCGTTCCAAATCAACTGAAAATCCTTTCTCCGGTAGCCTCGCACCACGAAGTTGAGGACGAAATGGGGTAGCAGGTGGCCGTCATGAGATTTGGGTCTCGAGTTCTTTTCGTAAATTACGTAGGGGAAAGCAAACAATTACAAGTCAAGGTATTCACGAAACGGGTTGCTACGCTGAAGGCGGCCGTTGACACCAAAACAAAATAGTACCCAAGACGTGGATACGGACCCCACAATCAAAGGGCAGAAAGGAAGGAGGTTTGCAGACACGTACAGAACGCCCAGGGATCGGGGTTGGGTGGACCAATAGGAACTACAAAGTCCAAAAGATAGGGACTACGCCAATGCGGAGGAACACATTTTGAGATGGTGCATACAAAATCATGTGATCTCAGAAAGGCGGAGCATCACGTGGCGGGTACCAGAAAGTAGGTCCGGCTCTGGAGAGGCGGTGTCAGGGAGGCGGTAGTGTTCCGCCCCAAGCTTACCGCAGGAGTGCCAATGGCCCATAGGCAGCGCCCTCTTAGCCTGTCCACGTCAGCCTCCCAGACCAAGCCCTGCCTTCCTCCTGCCGTCTATGCTTTAGAGGATGAGGCTTCTCTTCTTCAGCCTTCTGTGTCCTACTCTTCCGCTGTTCCTCAGAGCCCCCATCCTATCCCTGGGGCTTTTCCTGCCAAACTACATTATCTCTGTAGTGAATCCCACTTCCCCACATCTCAAACAGCATCCTCCCTGATTCTGGGGCAGGGCGGATGTGAACAAGTTCCCTCTGCTTTCAAAACCATCAGAGAAGGACCTATGGCAACTTTGGTTTCAAAGTTATAATGCATGGTTTAAACGAGGAAGGAAGGAAGGAAAGAGAAACTTGATTACAGGTATCAGGGAGTTTGGGGGAAGAAAAAATGAGGAAAAGTAAGGGAAGGACAAGTTTGAGGAAGATCCGGTGGCCCAAAATCCCAGGCTCCCACCCACAGCCCAGCCCTTGGAGCAGGAGTGAAGAATTAGATCGGTTTTGTACAAGAGTTTTTAAAAAATCAAATCACAACAAAGTTGACTTGGCTTCTGTTGAGCCTCTGGGATGACCACGTCTGTCACTCAGACCACTCCTGCCTTCTCCACCAGACAGTTGAGCTCTCCAAGGCCTCCCCTGTCCAGGCCGGCATTTCCATGGAGTGTGAACACGAAGAGTGAGGCTGCTTCAGTCTGGCCCCATGTGTCCATCCAGACTCCATTAGTGGAGTGCAGGGCTCCGAGGGCAGAGAGGGGTAGGAGGGGCAGACCCTGCCCAGGCAGTCCTCACATCGGACAGGGCAACAGACGGCATCCCAAGAGTTCTCCCTCCCTTTCCCCCCCACCCCAGCTCAGGTGGAGGGGGGGCAGCCGTCACCAGAGCCTGTGTTGGTGAAGGTTTCGGCTCAGCACGGAGCGGACATCAGCAGTGAACCTGGAATGACAGGAACTTGCATTGGTGGAGCACCTTAACAGTTGATACCTTCACAATGGAGCCTCAGTGGAGTTAGGGGGGCTCAAAACTACTTCCAACAGTGAGACAGGCTCAATTGGATAGAAGCCAAATGACTACAAACAGCGAGCTCTGGAGTTAGTTAAGAAGACCTGGCCTGAAGTCCTGAAGGGCTTTTTTTTTTTTTCTAATTATTTTGAGACTCCCCCCAGCTCTTCAGTTTGGCCACTCAAGTGTTGCTAGATATGGTGGTACACCTGTAACCCCAGCTAGCAACTGGGAGGCTAAGCCAGGAAACTAAGGTCCAGGCCAGCACAGGCTACAGAGAAAGAATGTCTCAAACAAAACTTTTAAAAAGAGGAAAAAATGCAGGGCGGTGGTGGTGGTGAACGCCTTTAATCCCAGCACTCGGGAGACAGAAGCAGGAAGATTTCTGTGAGTTCAAGGCCAGCCTGGTCTACAGAGTGAGATCAAGGACAGGCACCAAAACTACACAGAGAAACCCTGTCCCAGAAAAGAAAAAAAGAAAAAAAAAAAAGACCAGGAAGTACCTTCAGGTGACTTCCCTTACCTGAGGGCATCCAGCATTGGGAGGAGGTTGAGAAGCGCTGTGTCACTGGGGTCACTGAACCAGGATTTGATAGGGATGGCATTGTCTAGGGTGGGTAAAATTACAGTTGAGAAGAGGTAAAGAATTCAAGAAAGCCTGTGAATTTGTCCCTAATATTATTACTTAAAAACCCATATACCTCACCCACCAAAAGTCACCAACCAAGTAAAACACTTACTCCTCTCTAAATGTCAAACCCAATTATCAATAGACTTCACAACAGTTCCAACTGCCACTGTGCCTCACTTGAAGCCAATTGGATAGGAAAGTCCCATTTATAGGACAGACACCTAAGTGTGGCGACCTCATTTGATGAGAAACAACTTACATTCAGACTTGGAGTACACAGGGAGTCCAAACTCTAGGGCTAGGACCCGGGTCTTCTGCCTCCTAGCTCTGCATTCCACCCCTCAAGGAGTCAAGGAGCTAGGGGTAGAGCTAAACAGCATAGTGCTTGCCTAGGATTTAGTGAGAGGCCCTGGGCTCCATCCCCAGAACCACTAAAACAAAGTCAGGTCAGGCCAGTCTGGTTCTATAAAGAGACCCTGTCTCAGAAAACAAAACAAAACTCAAAGTCCTCAGAACCACTTCCTGGTCCTGCCAGACTCACCACCTCGGCCCGTACCTGGGTGGCTCCTATAAGCCCCGGGGGAGTTATCCAGGATCACAATGCTGGAGAGGTCACTGTGGACCACAGAGAGGTCTTTGATGTAGCTGCCCAACTCCAAAGTGCAGTGCTGAAAGGCAAAGGACAATGGAGCACACCCCCCATCCCCATGCCCACCTCCACCCAGGACCAGGTCACCTGCCTCTCAAACCTGATTCTGGCAATGGAGCACACCCCCCATCCCCATTCCCACCTCCCACCCAAGACCAGGTCACCTGCCTCTCAGACCTGATTCTGGCAATGGAGCACACCCCCATTCCCATGCCCACCTCCCACCCAGGACCAGGTCACCTGCCTCTCAGACCTGATTCTGGCAATGGAGCACACCCCCATCCCCATGCCCACCTCCCACCCAGGACCAGGTCACCTGCCTCTCAGACCTGATTCTGGCAATGGAGCACACCCCCATCCCCATGCCCACCTCCCCACCCAGGACCAGGTCACCTGCCTCTCAGACCTGATTCTGGCTCCTTACCTGTCTATAGTATCTCCTCTTAAGAATGCTTCTGCTATTGTCCAGTTTATCTGCCACAGCAGAGCCATAAATTTCCATGCTTGCTGTAAACACCACGAGCTCATACCACTGGCTTACCTGAAGTAGATTGGAGAGGAATAGAGATGTCATACAAAGTAATCGTTTATTTAGACATAATGGTTCTTTTTAAGACTAGTCCTTTTGACCTTCAAGTAACATCAAATGTCTGTGAAAATGCAAAATATTTGGACCCTCTGCCAATCTTCAAACTCAGTTTGAGGCAACCACCACCCTCAAGATTCAAAGATAAAAACCCAGAAGTGCAGGATGCCTGTGAAAGAATAGAGTTCTATCACTGTAACAAAAGAACCCCAGCTACTCAAAGCCATTCCCTTACCTCCCTATAGATCCTCCTTCACAAAACTGCCCTTACCCACTGTCCTAGTTTGCTACTCTGTTGCTATAATTAAACACTGACCAAAACCAACCAGGGGAAGAAAGGATTTATTTCATCTAATAACTCCGAGATCACACTCCATCACTGAGGGAAGTCAAGGCGGGAACTAAAGCAGATACCACAGAGGAACGCTGCTTACCGGCTTGTTTTCCATGGCTTGCTCAGTGTGGTTTTTGTTTGGTTGGTTGGTTGGTTGCTTGGTTGGTTGGTTTTTTAGAGACAAGGTTTCTCTGTGTAGCTTTGGAGCCTATTCTGGAGCTCGATCTGTAGACCAGGCTGGCTTCGAACTCACAGAGATCTGCCTGCCTCTGTCTCTCGAGTGCTGGGATTAAAGGCCACCACTGTCTGGCTCAGTGTGTTTTCTTACTCAACATGGTACAACCTGCCCTGGGGTAGCACTGCCCTCAGTGGACTGACAACTACCAAGTTGTCCACTTCTCCAACCACAAAGACAGCGTCTACTAGGTTCTTAGCCTTGCAGACATGAGACAACTCATTACTATCTTAACGTAAACTGAATAATAAATTCTTTTAATACATATTCATCCTATCAGTTCTGTTCCTCTAGAGAACCCTATTACAAATTTGCAGCAGAAAATAGGATCCTGCTGTGACAGAGCTGACCATGTTGATCTGGGGGAGGACTGTGGAAGCATTTGAAACTTTTGAGCTGGGAAAAAAGCCACTGAATGCTTATTGCTTAATGGGCTGTTCTGGGCGGAGCTTAGAAGGTAATGCTGAGGGGCTGGAGAGAAGGCTCAGTGGTTAAAAGCACTTGACTGCTCTTCCAGGGGTCTAGAGTTCAATTCCCAGCAACCACATGGTGGCTCACAACCATTTGTAACGGGATCAGAGTCCTTCTTCTGGTATATACATAAAATACATGAATAAACAAATCTTTAAAAAAAAAAAAAGTCAATGCCGAGAACTGTGCAAAGGCTGGAAGCCTGGCCTGTAAAGTTGCAGAGGGAAACCAAGACTACCCGGCCATTTATGTACCTATTCTGCTGTTCTGGATTAAGAATCACAATCTGTGGACACAGCACCCACATCAGACAGTTCACAACTAACTGCCTGTAACTCCAGTTCTAGGTGCTCCAACACCAGGCCTCCATGCGCACCAGGCATTCATGTGGTATATAGACATACATACAGGCACTCACATATATACATAAAATAAAAATAAAACAACTCTTTTAAAAAGAAGAATCTACGGGCCGGGTGGTGGCACACACCTTTGATCCCAGCACTCGGGAGGCAGAGCCAGGCGGATCTCTGTGAGTTCGAGGCCAGCCTGGCCTACAAAGTGAGTTCCAGGAAAGCTTGGTCTACAGAGTGAGTTCCAGGACAGGCTCCAGAGCTGCACAGAGAATCTATGAACCAAAGCCAGGTATGGTGGCACATACCCATCTTTAGTCCCAGCGCTGAGGAGGCAGAGGCAGAGAGGCAGCGGCAGGTGGACCTCTGTGAGTTTGAGCCCAGCCTGGTCTATAGAATGAGTTCCAGGACAGCCACGACTACACAGAGACCCTGTCTCACACAACAGCAGTCTGTGGAAGAGAAAGCTGTGCTTCAATGGAACAATGGATGCTGGTTAGCTAGGGATGGAGAATCAACTGTGATGAAGAGGAGACCAGCATCACTGAGGTGAAATCTTAAGTATTTCCTCAGGGTTGGTACACAGAAGTTATGGTCTAGAACTTATAAGTTATGGTCTAATTAAGGCTACATCTAAAACTGGCAGCCAAACTTTGTATATATTTCAAAGTCCCACACCATACTACTGGTTTGGGTGGCATGAAGGCTACAGAATTAAAGGGATCATGGAGAAAAGTTGAGGCTTGGCACTGTGAAAGGCCAGGAGAGGCTATTGGTGAAGGAACAGCCTTAGTCACTGGAAACTCCAGTTCCTGAAAAGAGGCTAGGAGGCAACTGGTCAACGTGCAACCTCAGCTGCCACAGAGACCCTAGCATAGTGTATATGCCAGGACCGTGGGATGACCACAGAAGGCAGTGGCAGATGTGCAGCAGAGCTGGCCTGTGCCTATGAGACCAGCTGTGTGTGCTACCAATGGCAGAACTGGAGAGGTGAAGCTGCCCAAGTTCCCTGGAGCCCTGGAGACCAAAGGGAGTCCCAAATGTCAGACATTGAGCTGAAGACTTGATTTACACCACTGATGTTGGTTTTGCTATGATTTGATTGCAACTGCCCTGGTTCCTCCCTCATTAGTAATAAGAAAGTAACTTGTGCCAGGCAATGGTGGCACATGCTTTTAATCTGAGCAGGGTGGGGTGGAGGTGTTGGTTAGAGGCAGGCAGATCTCTGTGAGTTGGAGGCCAGCCTGATCTACAGAGAGAGTTCTAGGATAGCCTGTCTGGAGAGTGGAGTGGAGGTGGGGGGGTTAGTAACTTGTTTTCGATTTTACAGGAAGCCACAGTTAACAGTTAACAGACTCTGAATATTTTAAAGAGACTTTGAACTATTTTTTTTTAGAGAGCCAAATGGATGGAACAGCCATTTGTATCAAATTATGGCTATCTACATCCATAGGTGTAAATATAGCCCTCAGAGAATTTTTTTTTCTTTTTCTCTTTTTTTCTGAGACAGGGTTTCTCTGTTTAACAGCTCTAGCTGTCCTGGAACTTGCTTTGTAGACCAGGCTGACCTGCAAACTCACAGAGAGCTGCCTGCCTCTGCCTCCTGAGTTCTGGGATTATGGTTATCCTCCACCACCGTCTGGCTGAGACTTTGAACTTTCTTTCTTTTCTTTTTTTTTTTTTTTTTTTAAGATTTATTTATTTATTACGTACACAGAAGAGGGCACCAGATCTCATTACAGATGGTTGTGAGCCACCATGTGGTTGCTGGGAATTGAACTCAGGACCTCTGGAAGAGCAGTCGGTGCTCTTAACCTCTGAGCTATCTCTCCAGCCCCAAGACTTTGAACTTTTTTTTTTTTTTTTTTTAAAGATTTATTTATTTATTATGTATACAGTGTTTGCCTGCATGTATGTCTGCAGGCCAGAAGAGGGCACCAGATCTTATTACAGATGGTTGTGAGCCACCATGTGGTTGCTGGGAATTGAACTCAGGACCTTTGGAAGAGCAGCCAATGCTCTTAACCACTGAGCCATCTCTCCAGCCCGACTTTGAACTTTTAAGTGGTTGAATTTTTTAAAGACTAGGGGACTTTTAAAGTTATATTTTATATTATGAAATAAGTATGAGACTCGGGGGAATAAAGTTATGGTTTTTAAAATTTATTTATTTGCATATAAGTATCTGTCCCTGCATATGGTTATAGCCTCTGATTTTTTTCTATTTTTTTCAAATTATGTTTATGTGGGTACTTGTACACATCAGGTCCTCTGAAAGAGTAACAAATACTATCCACCACTATCCATCCATCTCTCCTGCCCAAGATTACGCTTTTTAAAGTGGCACGTTATTTTGTCAAGTGACAAGAGATGGACTATGACTTTGGTTTTAATGTCACCTTGCCACATGTTCTAACCTGCTAGAACCACCAAACAGGGTGCTCAATTAAAGAGCTGTCCTGACTGCTTTAAGTGATATAGGCAGACCCACCTTGAGAGTTGGTAGAACCTTCTGGTAGCAGCCCAGGTAAGAAAGCATGACAGAAGAAGATTATTTGCCTCTTGCTCGTCTGACCCTCCCTCCTGCACTGTGCTGATTTACCCTGCTGCTGCACTGCTTCCTTCACTAATGTTACAGCCAACATTTGAAGTGTCTATCATGGACTAAGGACCAGCAGCTCTTCAGGAACCTTCCAAGGTTTCAGCACCAGCCTCAAGAACTGAGCATCTGCCAGGTTCTTAGCCTCTCTGATACGAGACAGCTCACTACTATTTTATTGTAAGCTGAATAATATATACCTATATGTTTATATTCTGTTGGTTCTGTTCCTCTAGAGAACCCTGACTACTACGCCAACTTCTCACCCTTTTCTCCAGTTTCCCTAAAGACTCAGAACCCAGACCATTCTCTCACCAGGGAGCTCCCATTAGCTCATACACACTCACCACTTCTAAGAAGAAATCCACATGGGGTCTCTTATGTACAAAAAACCGGACAGGATGTTTGTCTATGACCACCTGCAGAGGAACAGGGAAAAATGAGCAAGTCCTCAGCACCACCACAGACCTTGCCCCCCATGCCACCACCGGCTTTTCTCCTTCTGGCTGATCCTGGTGCCAGGTCTTACCAAGCCCTGACCTTAAAACTGGGAAAGAGAGTTTATGTCTGGACACAGTGGGAGGAGTAAGTATTTCCCCATCTCCACACACCTTGAGGATGAAATCAGGAGGTGTTCCAGGCCTCACTGTAGGCCTCAGGACCCCATCATGGTGAGAGTGAATCAGTGTTTCATCCAGATCCAGCACCAGGATCTTCTTCTTCACCTGGGCTGAACCACAATGGGAAGGAATTACACCAATGACCTGGAGCCCAGAGCTGGAGCCTACTTCACCTCCAGGATGGTCTTCCCATCCAACATACTCACCTAGTCGATTCCGGGACAAAGGAGATAAGGGGAGGATATCATATCGAACAGTTTGATACTGAATTACCTAAGAATAACAAGAGAAAAAAATTAGAACACCTTATAAGGAAATCTTTCCCGACAATAATAATAGCAAATACTAAACATTTACCATATAAGATTCAGGACCTAGGGCTGGAGAGATGGCTCAGAGGTTAAGAGCACTGATGCTCTTCCAGAGGTCCTGAGTTCAATTCCCAGCAACCACATGGTGGCTCACAACCATCTATAATGAGATCTGGTGCCCTCTTCTGACCTGCAGACATACATGCAGGCAGAACACTGTATACATAATAAATACATCTTAAAAAAAAAAAAAAAAAAAGATTCAGGACCTAATGTATAATCCTAATAGTGATAAAGGTGAAGTTCAATGGTAGAGCACTTGTCTAACATGCAAGAGACTCTAGGTTCAATGCCCAGCACCATAAAACAAAATTTAAGTAATAATGTAATTATCCTTGTTTAACAAATGGTCTTCATGCCTAGGACTGCACAGCTAGACTTATCTCCCTAATTAAAATGAAAACTCCATGAGAACATGAATTTCCTCTCAATCATGCCCATTTTTTCAGTACCTCAAAAACTGCAGCAAGGATAATGAGTTAATAGCAGACTGTGTCCTCTTAACACGATATCCTGCCACACTGAACAAAGAAACACGCAGGTTCCCCACCCTCACCTCAGGGGCTATCCACGTCCATTCCCATCATCTCTCATTGGGAACCAAGAACCCCAGACCCTTGTGGGCAGAGACTAGGAATCAGGAAAGGAAGTCCTTGGATCACCGAGGGCAACAGTGATGAGGGAATCCAGGGCTTGTCAGGTCAGCTAAGTTCCTCTGGCTACGGGCCATGAGGACTATTTTAACCAGCCACCTGTCCACTTCTGTTTCTACTAGCCAAGTCACAAGTTGTAGTGAATCTCTGAAGAGCCTTTTTACCCTGGTACCCAGAGCAATGGAGAGGCAGTGTCAAGTCCTGCTTGTCAACCTGACAGGCTATAGAGAAGGCCAAAGTGGAGTAAGGACTGTGGGGGAAAGGGGAAAGGGGACAAGGACATCACTCAAGCTTTCCAGCTCTGCTTCTCCAAGGCTTCTCTAGAAGCTATTTCCTAACCCCCAGGGCTTCTATGTAGAGTCTGGCAAGTCCCTCTGTTCTTTTCTTCTACCATACAAACGCTCTCCAGTCCATTCCTAGGCCCTTAGCCACACATTCCCTACTTGAAAACCAAAAGGCCCTCTCTTCTTCAATCCCAAGGCATCTGCCCTTCTTTTCTCCCTGAGCCTGTGATGAGGACTGCAACAGCTCGGGTGTCCTGCCCTGCTATCTCGGGTTGCACATGCTGGGCATGTAGGGAATGCTCCAAGTATCGGCCAGAAAGGGCGTGGGGAAGAAAGCAGACTGGAAGGAAGGCAGGACAAAAGGCTGTGGGGTCAATGATGTACAAAGAGCAATTTAGGAAGTAACTAATCTTCCAATACATGGACTAGAGCACTACTCCCTACACTCAAAACAAGAAAGAAAGAAATGAGCTGATAGAAGAGGGAGGATTCTCGGGACAAGGTCAGGAAGAAAGGATAAGCAGCAGAAATCAACACATAAAATCACAGGAGTTAGGCCCATACTATGTCAGCCTTGCACACCCCAAATCTTTCATGAATCCTACTGCTCTTAGACTAGGTGTGCTTACAACCACCACCACCCAGAATAATCCTCACCCTAAACCAGGAAGTGGAAGAAATCAGTCAAGTCTACTGCAAGCACCAAAGACTTTCTGAGAATTCTCTTTGACCTAGACTGCCAAAGATTACAGCCAGCTCACTCATTTTCCCCAGAACCTGACTTGAGGAGATTTGCTCAAAGGGGTGATGAAAACATAAGGGCACATGGATCAAGTGATGTTAGCCGAAATAAATTTTACCTTGGAGAAAAGCTTGAGGGAGAGAACCCAGAGATGCTTGGGTTCATCCAAACCTCTACACTCCAGGTATCCCTTCATAATTGCTAGAGTCTCCTGGAGAAACATGCCCACCTTCCGATGCAAGCTCTCCAGCTAACAGCTAGATCTTCTAACGAGACACCCAACTTAATGTGCTGCCTCTTACAACTAAGAATGCCCATTATAAAAGCATCTTTTTCAGTCCTAGGGTCTCAACAAACCCATTTACACACGCCATAGGTTTCCAGAGCCTTTTTGGAGGAGTTCCTTCACGACCAAGGCTTTTTTTCCCCCCAGGCTCCCATCCCTGCTACATATGCCCTCCTACACACAGTCACCACTGACAAAGGAGCCTGGCTCTTTCAACAGCAGGGTCTTTCCAGAGCCCACATCAACAGTTCTGGCTACCAACAAACAGGTGTTCCCCGCCTCTTGCTTTCTTTAGCAACAACTCCAGCTTTCTTAAGGAGAGCAACATTCTAGCCCCCAAGAGCTGCCAAACAAATCCTATCCCACCTAGGCAGATTAAAAAAGAAACCAAAAGCACTACAGACCTTGGTTCTTTTATAAGGGTCTAGCCCCTGCTTAAAGGTGTCCTACTTCTCCAGCGGGTAAAGCTCTGACCAAGACTCCGTTCCTAGGCCCAAAACAGAGGCCCAACACTATCCAAAATTTCATGAGCACCGCGGACAGAGATCCCCACCACTGCCAGCACCCACACAAACTCACCGTGCGGATCTGCCTCCGCAAAAGGTAAATAAAGAAGCTCCAGAGCTTGGCGGCGAAGGCCACGAACGTGCGCAGCCCCAGCAGACACTGCGTCCGCATCATCCCGATGACCCCGGCACCGCCGGCCCCGGGGCCCCCGCGGCCCAGCTCCGCCAGCCCCCCGGGGGCAGCCCCCCGCCGCCGGGAGGGGGAACGGGGGCCCCGAGCGGCAGGAGAGGCTGCAGAGATGGGCACGGAGTGGGTGGCTCAGAAAGCCACCCCCAGCGAAGGGAAAGCCCCGCGGAACCGGGAGCCGGGGGACTGGCGTGGGCAGCCCGCAGGGGCCCACATGAGCGGGAAGTGGCAGCGACGGCTTCGCGTGGGCTGCAGGCCGAAACAGGTCGGGCTCGGACGGGGTCCTCCGAGACCAGGAGGGAAGGGGATGGAGAATTGGGGGAGGGGGCAATGGGGGAGGGGGCTAGGGAGGAGGGAGGGAGGGAGATGGGAGGGGAAGGGGGAAGCGAAGGGTGGCCCTCTGCGCAGGCGCGCTAGGGGTCTGCCCCGGGAAGGGGGCGGGCGGGGGCAGCGGCGCGCGCTGGGCCACGACGACTCTTGGGGACTCTTGGGGCCTCTGAGCGCAGGACCAGGGGAGGAGGGGGAGGGGGAGCCGAAGGGCGCGGAGCGCTGGGCCGGGGTGGCCTCCCCCTCCCCGAGGTCGGGGTCTCCTAGCCGCTAAGGAGCGGGGCTGCAGGTCCTGCAGCTGGGCTTCCCACTCTGACAGGCGCCATTTTACCGCCCAAAGGGCTCCCTCCTCCTCGCTTCCCTCCTCCTCTTCCCCTCTGACAGTACTTCCGGTAGTGACGTGTATTCACTTCCCCGGGATGGCTGGGCCCGCAACTCGTTCTAATGAAGGAGGGTAGAGTTAGGGAAAGCTGAGGGAGCCCAGACCAGGCATGCAGCGTTGCGCACGCGCGCAGGGTCCCTGCTGGGCGGGACCCGGAGCCCGCCCCCAGCGGTGTGGGCGGGGCCGGGTGACGTCACTGGCCCCCGGGTTCGGACTGTCTGGGGGAGTGGGGCTCGTGCGACCCCTATCTGCATCGCACTGACAACTGTTCCAACGGCCCTTCTCACCCCAGTCGTGGGGCAAGAACTGACTGGGGATGTCTTCTCCACGACTGGGTACAGAGACTCGGGAGCGTCCCCTCCGAGGGAGCCCCGCTGAGAACACGGAACATAAAAAGGAAAAAAAACCCCTCGTTCCAGACTTTGCGGGCCTTTAATGGGGGGGGGGGGAGCAATCGTAAGTGCCCCGCCTCCTCGGCCGTGACGACATCAGGAAGCGTCCGAAAGCGTCCGAGATGCTGGACTCGCTGTTGGCCCTCGGTGGCTTGGTGCTTCTTCGAGGTGAGGAGTAGAGGCACGTGGGGGGAGCCTCGGGCCTGGCTGAAGGGGCGGAAGGCCTGAGGCTGCCTGGCTAGGGGTGGAAGTCGCGGTGGATTATGAAGCCGGGGACCTGAGGGCTCTGTCGGAGTCACACCTGCTTGGCTCTCTACAGATTCCGTGGAGCGGGAGGGGCGAAGTCTCCTAAAGGCTCTTATCAAGAAATCTGCACTTCGGTGAGTTTTCCTGCGGCTTCTCTTGGTCCTTACGGGGAAGGGCACTGGCGCCCCCACTCTTCAACATATCCCCATCATCTTTGCTCTAGTGGGGAGCAGATCCACGTTCTGGGCTGTGAAGTGAGTGAGGAAGAGTTTCGCGAAGGTTTTGGCTCTGATATCAACAGCCGGTAAGTAGAAATTAGAACGGGTTTCATTCCGGCCACAGTTGATACGGAGCGTCTATTCAGCGAAAGCGCAGACTCTCGGATTGTGTGGAAATGGGATCGTATGACTTGGAACAGTAGAAACTATAAACAAGACTATCGAAGTTCTAGAGACTTTAGCCTCAACTGGCCGACTTGACTGGAGAAAAGGGATACAACAGTGATGAAGAGGAACATCATGAGGCCATAGCTCACTAAACAAAACAGAGCAGTAGACTCATTTTCTGGAGTAGACTATAAAGATATTTTTCTGTACATAAGCATTCTGGCTTTAATGTTTGCAGGTTAATAAATAGTCAATCAAGAAACGGCAGTTTCTGTTATAGTGATGCCGTCATCTTTCATAAATATCCCTGCAGTTGCTTTGTTCTGGGTCTTATTATAAGGCTCAGGACTATAGACGCTAGAATTGAGTTGAAAACACAAGAAAAAGATAAAGAGCGTACTAACTCCAAAGTGTAATAGGGTAAATTAACCTTTGGACAAAACTTTTTCCTTTTTATTTTTTCAATCCTCAGAAAAGAAAATTTAGTTGTTAAAAAAAAAAAATGTGATCTCATAATAGCCTCCAACTCTTATCAATCCTGTCTCATCCTCTGAGTGCTGTGATTATGTTACAAGCCACGTTGAATTTATAAAATATCTTTTTTTTTTTTTTTGGTTTTTCGAGACAGGGTTTCTCTGTGTAGCTTTGCGCCTTTCCTGGAACTCACTTGGTAGTCCAGGCTGGCCTCGAACTCACAGAGATCCGCCTGGCTCTGCCTCCCGAGTGCTGGGATTAAAGGCGTGCGCCACCACCGCCCGGCGAATTTATAAAATATCTTTAATAAAACAATGTCATAAGGCCACTGTGGCAGTACACACCTGTAATCCCTGCACTCAGGAGGCAAATACAGGAGATCTTTGTGTGTTCCTAGCCAGCCTGGTCTGTGTAGTGTGTTCCAGGCCAGTCAGGTCTACATGGTGTGTAGCTGAAATGTTTCTCTGGCCAGTGGGGACACACACCCCACACTCCCACCCCCGCCTTTGTGGTCCCACAACCACTTACAAAATAATAATTTAGAGGCTTAATATTATTTACAGACTGTATGGCCTATGGCAGGCTTCTAGCTAGCTAGCTCTTTCATCCTAAAATAACCCATTTCTGTTAATCAGTGTTTTGCCACAGAGCCATGGCGTTGCCGGTCTGCTGGCGTCTTGCTCTGCTACCCCAGCGGCTGTCTCTCTCTGTCCTCTCCTTTCTTCTCTAGGATTTCCTGCCTGCCTCTAAGCTGCCTTGCCATAGGCCAATGCAGCTTTATTTATCAACCAATCAGAGCAACACATATTCACAGCATGCAAAAAGACATTCCACAGCAATAGCGAGACCCTGTTTCTAAATAAATAATAAATGTAAAACAAATAAAATAAATCTAAAATTTTAAATGATTATATCCTCAGACTGCTTTCATGGCTATATGCTAAAAAGACAAAATGACTTTAAATTTTTTTTTGGATTTTTTTTTTTTTTGATCTTATGTATATGAGTGTTTTGTCTACATGTATATATGTGTACCATGGGCATGCTTTAGCGCCTGCAGAAATCAGAAGAGGGTGTTGAATCCTCTGGAACTGGAGTTATACATGATTTGAACCACCATCAAATCAGGACCCTCTGCAAAAGCAACAAGTGCTCTTAACTACTGAGCCATCTCTCCAGCCCTTCAGGACAAAATGATTTTCAAATGACCAACATGTCTACAAAGAGAATGATACAGTATGAAGACAGAAGTACCAAGTCTTTTATCCCATTTTCATTACGTATAGAATCAAGTGATGAGGTAGTGTTTTTAGCAAAAATGGTAGAATCAAGTGATGAGGTAGTGTTTTTAGCAAAAATGATCTTCAGATTTCTAATGGGACAGTTATGGCTAGTTTTTGGTTTTTCAAGACAAGGTTTATCTTTGTAGCCCTGGCTGTCCTGGAACTTACTCTGTAGACCAGGCTGGCCTCAAACTCACAGAGATCCACCTGCCTCTGCCTCCTGAGTGCTGGTATCAAAAGCATGTGCCACAACACTTGGCAAATTTTTTTTTAATTAAAAAAAAAATTAATTTTTAGATTTCTGTAAAAAAAAAGTCTCGATAAAACCAAAAAAAGCTGGGTGGTGGTGGCGCATGCCTGTAATCCCAGCACTCGTGAGGCAGAGGCAGGTGGATCTCTGTGAGTTCGAGGGCAGCCTGGTCTACAGAGTGAGTTCCAGGAAAGGCGCAAAACTACACATAGAAACCCTGTCTTGAAAAACAAAAAAAAAAGAAAAGAAAGAAAGAAAAAGAAAAGAGAACAATAAAACAATAATAATAGTAATAATAATGATAATAAATCACAGGGACTAGAGGGTTGGCTTGGCAGGTAAGAGTGCCTTCTACCCTTGTAGAGGACCTGAATTTTGTTCCTAGCGCCTATTTAGGGCTGCTCACAGCCACCTGTATTTCCAGCTCATGGGTATCTGGTGTCCTCTTCTGGCTTTCTTGGGTACCTATACTCACTTGCACATAATTACATACTCACGTATATACATAATTAAAAGTGAGATAAGCTTTTTAAAAATTATAAATTTACAGGGCTGGAGAGATGGCTCAGGGTTAAGAGCACTGACTACTCTTCCAGATGGCCTGGGTTCAATTCCCAGCATATATATGTTAGCTCACAACTGTAGCTCCAGTTCCAGAGAACCCAACACCGTTACACAGACATACATGCAGGCAGAACACCAATGCATGTCAAATAAAAATATAAATAAATTATAAATTTACTTTAGGGACTAGAGACGGCTCAGTTGGTATGGGAGTGCTTCCCTGGCATGCTCAAAGCCTTGGGTTTGGTCCCTAGCACGATATAAACCTGTGTGGGTATACATCTGTCATCCCAGCACTTGGAAAGTTTAGACAGGCAGGTCAACAATTTGAGGTCATCCTTGACCACATAGCACTTTTGAACCCCAAAACTAGTAATAGCAGCAGTTGAAGGAGCGGGTAGATCTTTAGGAGCATCAGATTACCTGAAGCTGGAGCTCTAGGCAGTTGGGAGCTGATGGGAACTGTGGAAATGAGGATTGGTGACAGCTAAGACAATCCAGAAAGGGTCCCAGAAGTTGAGAGTAATGGGAGTAAAAAGGTGGACAGTGTGTCTTAGCACTAGAGGACCTACTGAATGGTAGAATAAATAAACTCTGCCCTTTGGGTTATTCTGAATGGTGCATAATTCAGTCATAGAATCCAGGCTTGCATCAGCACTAACTGCAGGGTACTAATGGACTTGCCCTAAAGGCAACAGGAACACCAGAATAACATATGACAAGGCATGAGAGGTCAGGTAGATAAAGAGGTACCTGACTGTAAAAAGGTCTTACAGAACACAATAGAGGTTTAGATGTTATGCCAAGAACAGTTGGGAGGAGAGTTAGTCACACCATGCCTCTTCGAAACACTAGTCCATTGGTTACCGTGGAGGGAATGTAACAAAACAAGGCAGCCTGGAAGTGGAGACTAGTTAGGAAGGTTAGTGCAGTATCCAGGTTCACTCACTAGATCAGTCTGTACTGAGCACCAAAACCAAGAGCTATGCCCAGACACTGGTGATTAGAACAGTGGATGAGACTAGCTTGTTTCCTGCTCTAGTAAATCGTAGAAAACAATGGAAATGACAGAGCTCTTCTGCATGGCAGGATCCCCGGGGGCGGGGAGGGGTTGTTTTTGTTGTTAGGGTTGGGTTTGTTTTTTGAGGCAGAGTCCCATTACATAGCCTTGGCTGGCCTAAAACTTGCTGTATATGGGGGCTGGAGAGATAGCTCAGAGGTTAAGGGCCCTGACTGCCCTTCCAGAGGTCATGAGTTCAATTCCCAGCAACCACATGGTGGCTCACAAACATCTGTAATGAGATCTGGCACCCTCTTCTGTATACATAATAAATAAATAAATCTTTAAAAAAAAAGGGCAGCCGGGCGGTGGTGGCGCACGCCTTTAATCCCAGCACTCGGGAGGCAGAGCCAGGCGGATCTCTGTGAGTTCGAGGCCAGCCTGGGCTACCAAGTGAGTTCCAGGAGAGGCGCAAAGCTACACAGAGAAACCCTGTCTCAAAAAAACCAAAAAAAAAAAAAAAAGACTAAAAAAAAAGGGCCGGGCGGTGGTGGCACACGCCTTTAATCCCAGCACTCGGGAGGCAGAGCCAGGCGGATCTCTGTGAGTTCGAGGCCAGCCTGGGCTACCAAGTGAGTTCCAGGAAAGGCGCAAAGCTACACAGAGAAACCCTGTCTCGAAAAACCAAAAAAAAAAAAAATCTTTTAAAAAAAAAAACTTGCTGTATATACCAGACAGACCTTGAGCTCACAGAGAGCTGTCTATCTTGGCCTCCTGAGTGCTGGGGTTAAAAGCATAAGTCACCACTGTCCCACCAAGATTTCTTTTTTAATAATGTGTTTGTATGCGGATATGTGCATGAGTGTAAGTGCCCATGGAAGTGAGAAAAAGGCATCAGATTCCCCTGAAAGTCCAGTCATAAGCAGATAGGAGTCTACTAGGGACTGAACTCCAGTCCTCTTCAAGAACAGTATACACACTCTTAATTACTAAGCCAACTCTCTAATCCCCAGAAGAGGAGTTTAGAACAAATGTCAAAAAGGACTTTAAAGGGTAGAATTCCTAGTTAGGTGACTCTGGACGAGGTCCAAAGTCAACCTTAGAATTAGGTTATGAGACACCAAAGTCTGCCGTCAGTTACTAAATCCTTTCAGTAATTAGCTTTCACTAATATTTAAGGTGTTGGTGAGAATTGGGGGGAGGGGGGGAATGTCCAAAAATCAGGAAGAGGCAGGTGGTGATGGCATACACCTTTAATCCCAGCACTGAGGAGGCAGAGGCAGGTGGATCTCTGAGTTTAAGGCCAGCCTGATCTACAGAGTGAGTTCCAGGATATCCAGGGCTGTTACACAGAGAAACCCTGTCTGAAAAAATAAATCAGGAAGAAGTTCAAGGTTGTAACATGTCTTCTGTTCTCCCTTTCTAGCCTGGTTTACCATGACCTCTTTAAAGACCCTCTTAACTGGTCAAAACCTGGCGAAGCTGTTCCTGAAGGACCTCTGGGGACCTTAAGGGCCATGTGCAGAAGGACGGATCCTGGCCCTGTCACCATTGCTCTGGATTCTCTGAGCTGGCTCTTGCTTCACCTTCCCTGTGTCACACTCTGTCAAACCCTGCATGCTCTGAGCCAGCCACGTGTCTCCCCAGGTGAGCTTCCTCCTTTTGTTAGGTGCCCTCATAGAGCTCCTGCCAAAGAATGTCGCCCCTTCCTTTCCACTCCAACAAGAGGTACTAGGGGTCTCCAGTCCCATATTCTACCATCTCCTGAACTTTTTAGGGAGAATGGGAGATGGAGTGTTGATTGTTGGAGATTTGTTTTTTTAAGACTGTGTTGTGTCTAGCTTGACATTGTGAGGCACACCTTTAATCCCAGCACTCAGGAGGCAGAGGCAGGTGGATCTCTGAGTTTGAGGACAGCCCGGTCTACATAGTGAGTTCTAAGACAGCCAGAGCTACATGGTGAGACCCTGTCTCAAAAAACAAAAACAAGGGGCCGGGCAGTGGTGGCCCATGCCTTTTAATCCAGCACTAGGAAAGCAGAGATAGGCAGATCTCTGTGAGTTTGAGGCCAGTCTGGTATATATAGCAAGTTCCAGGACAGCTAGGGCTACACAAACGCTGTCTTGAAAAACAAAAGCAAAGAAAAAACTTGTATCTTTGTGAGTATGCATACCCATGTCTGTGATTATATGCAAATGTGTGTATGCAGGTTCACGTACCTCTGCAAATGGAGGCCAGAAGAGGGAATTGGTTGCCTTCTCTGTTACTCTTTGTCTGTTTCTTTGAAGAAGAGTCTCTCCCTGAACCTGGGACAACTTGAATGTTGTCAGCTAGGCTGAAAGCTAGCAATCCCCAGCTGTTCCCCTTGGAGCTGGGGTTACAGCGTGTACCAGGACACTGGGCTTATTACTTGGGTGCTGGGATCCAGATCTGGTCCTTAGGATTGGGAAGTAAGACCCCTTAAATGCTGAGCCATCTCTCCAGCCTTGGTGCTAGAACTGTACCACCACACCCAGGTAAGAGAGGTACAAGGTTTTGTTTTAATTTTCTTTATGTGATTTTTTTTTTTTTTTTTTTTTTTTGGTCTGTCTGTCTGTGCAGCACATTGTGGGTGCCTGGTGCCTGCAGAGGCCAAAAATAGGGCACTGGATCCCGTGGAACTGAAGTTGCAGGTGGTTGGTTGTGAGGCACCAAGAGGGTGCTGGGGATGGGGCTCAGGTCCTCTGAAGAGCAGCCAGTGCTCTTTCCTGCAGAGCATCTCTCCAGCCCGGTCATTGTTTTGCTTTGTTCTCTTTATGTACCGGTTGTTCTGTGGGTTGTTCCGTCTCTAGGTCTCCACCTTTTTTTAGTGTAAGGTCTCATATATTCCTTATGGCCAGAAGAATGGCCTCACCTGGTATGTAGCCAAGGACGACCTCAAACAACTTTTTTTTCCTGAGAATTTTATGTTGTCACAAATTACATCTTTATACATTATGTGTTCTTTTCTACATTAAGTCTCAGTGTACTAAGACGGTTTCTTTTGTTTGCTTGGTTGGTTTTGGTTTTTTGTTGTTACTGTTTTTGAGTTTTGGTTTTGGTTTTTTGAGACAGGGTTTCTCTGTGTATCCATGGCTATCCTGGAATTCTCTCTGTAGACGAGGCTAGTCTTGAAATCACAGAACTCTGCCTCCTCAGCTCTGGGATTAAAGGTGTGCGCCACAACCACCCAGCAAGTTTCTTTTTTTTTTTATTATTTGAATAATTTTTTAAAATATGTAGTTAAATCATATTTCCCTTCCATGCGCACCTCAAATTCATGGCTTCTTTTTCTTTAATTATTGTTACACAGATATATATTCCTAATTATATAACTACAGCCTGTTCAGTTCATATAATGTTACTTATATGTGTATGATTTCAAGGCTGACCACTTGGTATTCTGTAACAAATTGGGGGGCTTTTCCCTTGGGAAGATTGTTTCTCCCACTCAGGATTCCTTGCTTGCCTGTAGTTGTTTGTCTGGAGGCCCTGTGAAATGTTTTTCCTCTTCCATGTTAGCATGTCTGATGATGTCTCCTTTGTTTGGGTCTTGTTTAGGCAGCCGTGTTAATGAGACTTGACGGGTATAGCTTCTCTGACATTGCTAGAAGATGAAATCTCAGAGAGAGGACTTGGGAGATGGCTCAGCGGTTAAGAGCACTGGCTGCTCTTCCAGACGCCCTGAGTTCAATTCCCAGCACCCACATGGTGGCTCACAACCATCAGTAATGGGATGTGATGCCCTCTTCTGGTGTGCATGAAGACAGAGCACTCATAGACATAAAATACAGGGGTAAATAAATCTTTAAAAAGAAAAGAACTTCCTTTTTCTCCGGCTCTTACAATCTTTCCGTCCCTCTTCCAAGATGATCCCTGAGCCTCAGATTCAGTAGTTGTGTTGTAGATAAGTCAGTTGGGGGCGGCCACCACACAGTCACTTGTTCTCTGCATTTTGGTCAGTTATGGTTTGCTGTAATGGTCTCAGTGTAGCTAGATCCTGGTGACAGATGTACAGGATCTGGCTGGGCGAAGAGGTTGGATTGACCTTGAGCTTCTGATCTCCTGCCATTGCCTCCTGAGGCTAAGTGTAGGCCTGTACCACCATGCACAGTGAGTGTATATGCTGCTGCTTGTATACCAGGCAGGCATGCTTAATAACTGAGCCACATCTCCAGCTCCTCATTCACTTATTTTACAAATATAAACATAGGGCAATGTCAAGTACAGTTGTTTTTGTTTTTGAATTTCTTTTTCTTTCCTTTTTGTAAATTTTATTTATTATGTATACAGTGTTCTGTTTGCATGTTTGCCTGCAGGCCAGAAGAGGGCATCAGATGTCATTATAGATGGTTGTGAGCCACCATGTATGTGGTTGCTGGGAATTGAACTCAGGACCTCTTGAAGAACAGTCAGTGCTCTTAACCTCTGAGCCATCTCTCCAGCCCCTCAAGTACAGTTTTAAATAATGGAAAAATCAAGACTGACCTTACAACTGGGCCATTGCCTTATAGAGGCTTGTTCTCATAAAAGACACGAAGAAGTAAACCTGGCTGGAAGTGAAGCTCTTCACCCTCTTCTGGCCTCTGGACACCCACACACATCAATCAAAACAACCCATTTTTTTTAAAAATTAGACCTGAGTGTGGAAAGATACACTCTTGGAATCCTAGCAGGGGTAGGCTGATCTCTTATGAGTTCAAGACCAGCCTGGTCTATATATATATCTCGAGATCCATGCCAGCCAAGGCTATCTAGTGAGACCTTGTCTCAAAAATAAATAAATAAATGAGTAAATAAATAAATAAAATGTGCCAAATTGGGCCAGCCAGCATGACAACTTAGAGTAAAGTTGGGTAAAGATGCTTGCCACCAAGTCTGAGGACCTTTATTCAACGCTTGAGTCCCACATGTTGGAAGAAGAAAAGATTTCCAAAATTTAGCCTGTGATCTCCACAAGCATGCCATGGCACATGCACACCATGGAACATACACATGTATACATAAACACCCATAAATGTAAAAAATAAAATGTGCCAAAGTGTTTGGCAGAGTGTATCACACTGTTAATGTTCCCAGAGAGAAAGGAAGACACTACCTGATAACCACAGCATACAAGCAGTTCAGTAATTGATGAGGCTACAAAGTTTCCAGACATGCTAAAAGTAGTCATGTCATCCTGAAAGATAGAAGTCGGTGGTCCCTTGATCAGATCTGAATTGGATAATTGTTGGCTAGTAAAGGCAAAGAGCAGTGTGGTGGGATAGTAAGATTGGCCAAGGTAGGTCTAATTATGATAGGATGTGGTCCTCTCCTTTCTTAGCTTCACTGTTTACGCCAAGGTCTTCAGCTAAATGCTACTTTGTGTCTTCATGATCTCATTTCTTGTCCCTCTCCAGGTGCTGACTCCATAGTAGAGCAGGCACGTGTGCTGGGCCTGATACATGAAGAGCTTCATGGTCCCGGCCCCACGGGAGCTCTGAGCACCCTTGCTCACACAGAGGTGACTCTGAGTGGTGAAATGGGCCAGACTTCAGCCTCCATCCTCTGTCGAAGGCCCCACCAACGTGTAACTTACCAGGTCAGGAAAGACAACAGAGAAAACTGGAGATTAGGATCAGAGAAGGGCCACTGTTTAGCCAGAGTGTCTATTGCTGTGACGAAACACCATGGCCAAAAGCAAGTTGGGGAAGAGAGGATTTATTTGGCTCACACTTCCATGTTGTAGTCCATCATTGAAGGAGGTCAGGCCAGGAACTCAAAACAGGGCAAAGAACCTGGAAGCAGGAGCTGATGCAGAGGCCATGGAGGGATGCTGCTTACTGGCTTGCTCCTCATGGCTTGTTCAGTCTGCTGTTAACATCCAGGACCACCAGCCCACGAGGGACCCCACCCACACAAGGGATCCCCACCCACAGTGAGCTGGGCCCTCTCACGTCAATCACTAATTAAGGAAATACCCTACAGCTGGATCAGACAGAGGAATTTTCTCAATGGAAGTTCTGTCCCTTCAGATGACTAGCTTCTATCAAGTCTACATAAAACTAGCCAGGATGGGGGCATGACAAGGAGAGCAGTACAAACTGATGTTCACTTACAGGACAGGGAGCAGGACGGATGGGGAGAGCAATACAAACTGATGTCCACTTCCAGGACAGGGAGCCTGACGGACGGGGAGAGAGTACAGACTGATGTTCACTTACAGGACAGGGAGCAGGACGGATGGGGAGAGCAATACAAACTGATGTCACTTACAGGACAGGGGGCATGACAGACGGGGAGAGAGAACAGACTGATGTTCACTTACAGGTGGAGGAAGGAGAAGCGGCAGTTCCAGCGTACCTAGTAAGCTCTAGGACAGCCTGGTCTATGTGAAACCTGAGATTCTGTTTCAGGAGAAGCAAGGAAAGCTGATCTAATTACTTGTGTGTTGTTGATTTGTTTGATTTCATTTTGTTTGGGGCAGGGTATGACTCTGTAGCTAGCTCTGACTAGCCTAGAACTGGATTTTTTTTTTAAAAAAAAACTTTGAACCTACAGAGATCCACCTGCCTCTGCCTCCCAAGTTCTGAGGTTAAAGACATGTACCAGCAGAGCTGGAGAGACAGTTAAGAGCACTGGCTGCTCTTCCAGAGGTCCTGAGTTCAATTCCCAGCAACCATATGGCGGCTCACAACCACCTGTAAGGAGATCTGGTGCCCTCTTCTGGCCTGCAGGGATGTATGCAGGCAGAATACTGTATACATAAGTAAATCTTAAAAAAAAAAAGACATGAAGCACCAGGCCTAGCATCCTGTTTATACGTTGTGGTGCTTGGAGGATCAGACCTAGATCCTTAAATGTGCTCAGCACACACAGTCGTTGAGCTGCATCCCCTGTGATTTCTGTCACTTTCCTCATTCAGTCCTCAGATACCCTGTGAAGTGATTGTTTTATCTTTGGTTTTTAGACTGGAAAATAAAATCCAGGGATGTTAAAATTAGTCACTTGCCTAAGTTAAGTAAACACCAAGTGAAATACCCAGGATTTGAACTCAGGGTTGCTCAACTCAAGAGCCTATAAACTAGCCAGCCATGGCGGCACACACCTTTAATCCCAGCACTTGGGAGGCAGAAGCAGGCAGATCTGAGTTTGAACCTCACCTGGTCTACATAGTGAGTTCCAAGACAACCAGGGCTAGAGAGACCTATCTCCAAAAACTTAAAGACCCCGTTAATAACCAGTTAAGGATGCTGTCTTATAGCAAATAAGTGAGGGAATATGCTTTTCTTCCCTAGACTTGGTGGTTCTCCATTCTTCCTGACTTCAGCCTGGATCTCTGTGAGCGGCTTCCCCTCCATTCTGAGCTACACCCAGATCCTCATACAACCCAGGTATCTAAAAGTAGCAGGGCCAGAACAAGGGTGTGAGCCTAGAGTCTGGCAAGGGAGAAAGTAAAGCTGGAGATTAGCCAGGCAGTGGCAGTGCACACTTCTGACACCCTCACAGACATATATGCAGGCAAAACACCAATGAACATAAAATAAAAATTATAAAGGAAAAAAAGTGCCAGACGGTAGAGGCAGGCAGATCTAGGACAGCCAGGGCTGCACAGAGAAACTCTGTCTCAGAAGGGGAAAAACAAAAACAAAAACCTAGAGATGTTGGGGGTCTGGGGTTGAAAAGTAGAACTGATCAGCAACAGCACTTGTACCTACAGGTGGATCCCACGACTCATTTGACCTTTAACCTTCACTTATCCAAGAAAGAAAGAGAAGCCAGAGACAGCCTCACTCTGCCTTTCCAGTTCAGCTCTGAAAAGTAAGGTTGGGCTGGGATCTCAGCATCTGGGTCACAGAAAGGTGGGGTGATGACAGGTTATTGATTAACCTCAAGATTTTATAGGGGCTGAAGTCCACCTCCAGAGACAAGTCTAGGGAGTGGCTCCCTACCCACCTATACAGGATTCCCACAATGATACAGGACCTCTCTGTGCTTCTCTCCAGTAGAGCTGGGGGCCCGGCTGAGCCGGACCAGATGGGGAGACGGCCCTTCTCCAGGCCCCAGTGCCAAAGCTAACGTCTGTGGGTGTGGCAGGCGCTGATTGCCAGGGCTCAGGAGCTGCTCCTGCTCTGTGCCTGGTGTGGGTGGATGGAAACCAGGGCTGAGGAATCCTTGCCTTCCAGTGCTCAGGAGTTGGGTTTTGTTAGAGCGGTACAAGACAGTCCCCATCGCAGGGCCTAGTGGTGCTTGAGCTCTCAAGAGCCTTGGAACTTAGACCGAGAAAATGACACAGAGACATGGGATGGGTCACCTAAGCGAGTATCACTGTCGCCTAGAAGGAACTCTCCAGACCTGACTCATCACCTACCCTCATCATCATCACATCTTCCTTCCTCAGACAGCAAGCTCTGCTCCGCCCTGGACCCGGCCAGACAACTAGCCACATCTTCTATGAGCCAGATGCTTTTGATGACGTGGACCAAGAAGACCCAGATGATGACCTAGACGTTTGACTAGACAAATGGGAGAGGAAGACTGTGGCTCAGAACCGTCCTGTTGTTCGCCAGGGACCTCACCTGGTCCCTCCCTCCCTGTGTTGCTCTGTCTGTGGAGGGCCTGTCCTGTGAGCCAAGGAGTAACATATAATTGGGGCAAAGAAGTGTACTGAGAGCATAGTGTATAGCAAGAGAATAAGAAACCCCCTCTTCCCATGCCCATTTCTAATAAAAGAGATGTATGTGTACGTGTATAAATTGAAAAGCTCCTTGGTAACTACTTAAGGAGTAGATGTTGGGGGTTGGGGCTGGTGAGATGGCTTAGCAGGTAAAGGTACTTACTTGCCACAAGCCTGATGACCTGAGTTCAATCCCTGGAGCCCACTCCACAAAGCTGTCCTCTGATCTACACACATAAACCCATATAGCATTTGGCCACACAGGATAAAGAGTTTAGGGGAGAATAGGTAATACCCTGAGTCAAGGCGTCAGGCCTAACAAAATGGGGACTAGAGGCCTAGAGGCCCTGCTGGCGCTGTAGTGCCAACTCCTGTGCAGGGATCTGAGTGTGGAGAAAGGAGGCTTGGAAAGACACCTGATTTCCAAAACTTAACTTTTATTACTGTACAAAAGCACACCCCCATGTTTTGTCTTCTCCCAAGCCCTCCCCTCCCCTAGATGCACCTCCCCCCAACCGTACATGGTGTTCAGGGACGGAGTGACCAGGAGGCCTTAGTCCCACACCTTGCACGCAGGCTGAGCACCCCAGCAGCTCACACATATTCCTTGGCAGAATTGGACTTGGGGTAGGAGCGGGGTGCGCGGTATACAGCACTATTTTCACTGCCAGGACAGGAGCAAGAGAGCAGGGCACCTCCCAGGAGGGCCAGAGCAGACCCTGCCCAGCCAATAAAGATGGCAGGACCAAACTCGTACCTGTGGAGAGAAAGGGTTGGAGGCAAAACTCGGGTCTGATGTCCTCCTCCCTGTCCCAAGGATTTGTCTCCCTAGAAGACTTACTTCGCATTCGTGGGTGTATAGGGGTTATAAAAATCTGTGATAATGTCATGTCCAATCCAGGAGCATGCTACCAAGGCAGCAAGACCTAGAAAGAGAAAGATTCTGGTATTGGGTGTCCAAACCAAGACCTCGGCAATGATCAGGTGGAAGAGAGCCCTTGGTCCCACCTTGGACCTGTGGCTCACCTGTCACGATGAAAATGATGCCTCCAGTCATGGCTATACGGGCCTTCTTCACTTTGTCATCTCCCCCACAGTTTGTACACTTCATGCCCATCGTGGCGACCAACATGGCGATGAAGCCCAACACTATGGACACCACCATTAGGGCTCGAGTGGCCTGTAAGGCCGCTGCAGAGGAGGAGGAAGGAGAAGGTCAATGCGGAAATGGTAGCCTTAGGATGGCGCCAGCCTAAGTGCTGCACACAGCGCCGACTAACCCCTGGACCGCAGTGTGCCAGTTGGGCTCCACCGCCAGCCTGGGGCCCTCTCGGTCCAAGACAGACCTTGGGCAGACAGTTCCCGCCCCCACCCCGCCACCGCGGCCGTCCAGCGCCCCGCCCCGCCCCGCGCTCCAGAACCCGCCCGGGGCGCCGAGGTTTCGATGAAACCGCGCCAGGTAGGGGGAAGGGAGAAAGGGGGCGAAAGGGAAGTGCAGGTGGCGGCCAGGCCCTCGTTTGAGCCACACCGACGGGCGCGTGTCTTAGCTCTGCCCCCGCTATCGAGGCCACCGGGTTTGTGGCTTCAGCTAATCGGCGGATAAGATTAGAAGCCACAAGTACGATCCCACGTCTAAAGAGGGCACGATTCTGCGGCCCTAGGCACCTCCGTCCCGGTCCCCCTTTGTCCCGGAGAAAGAAGCAGGAGAAGACAGAGACCATGGACTGGCCAGGGCCGGGGGTGAGGGGTGCCTTTTCCCAGGACTCCCCCCTTCAAGCCGGGCAGAGGGGTGTGGGCCCACGTGCCACTGCCAGATCCCAGGCCCTCTTTCTCCCTGTCCCACCGACTGGGCTCAAGGTGTCCACTTCCTCCTCCCTGGCAACCCCGGGCTCCAGGCCGTGCGGCCTCAGCCCAGCCCCACACCCAACCCCGCCACCTTGACTCCGGGCACGTCCGCTCCGTCGGTCCCACGGCCTTACCCGGCAGAGCGAGCACCGAGTCGTAGGATTTGCAGCTTGACAAGCCAGTGCTCTGCGTGGAGCACTCCATCCAGAGCCCCTTGTACATGGCCTGGGCTGTGACGATGCTGCCCACATACGAGCTCATCCTCCACTGCGGAATGGCAGTGCTCACTATCAGGCCCACCCAGCCAAGCACGGCCATCGAAAAGCCCAGCAGCTGCAGGCCCGCGTTGGCCATTTCCGTCTCAGAAAAGATGGGACGCGCCGGGAGGGCGACCCGACAGAAAAACAAAATCTGGGAAGCAACACAAAGACAAAAAAACAAAAACTGGATGGAGATTTAAGTCACCTAGAGATAGGAAAAAGATTTTTTTTTTTTTTTGGAACGGTTAACTGCAAATCTTGTTAACCGAGGTAAACACAAATCGTCCCCTCCGGTGAAGCGACACTCTCACAGCGCAGGGAACCGGCTTCGCCCGAAGGACTGGTTCCAGACAAAAGAGGCCCCCGAAGGCCAGGCGGGGTTCCCTCCGGCGTGCTCAGAGACCACCCAGAGAAGCGGAGGGGCCGTTCGGGCGTGGCCCCCAGGAAGAGTGCGGGCCCCGGGCCCCGGGCTGCGGTGCACGGCGGAGAAGAGCTGGGCCGGGAGGCGGCAGGTGCGGGCGAGCAGGTGCGGCGCACCTGAGTATATGTAGGGCGTCGGGGACGCGCCCCCGCAGGCAACGGGAGCGCGGGAGCCGGGGCGGGACCAGAGGGGCAATCGAGGGTGACCTGACGTCACCGAAGGGACACTCACCTGAACCGGAAGTCTGGGCCCCCACCCCCTCCTTGTCCAGGTGAAGAGGAAGAAACCTGAGCGCCAGTGTCACGCCCCTTCATTTGCCTGGCCCTAACTGCCGATGGGAAGTAGGCGAAGGCTTCGCACAAGTCCCTGGGGTCGCAGTCCCCTGCAGGCTCCGGGTGGCCCCTTCCTCTCTTCTCCATACAGGTGCGCCCCGGTTGCTGCGGAGCCCGTCCCCATAGACGCCCCTGGGAAGGCCCCTTGCCACCCTTTCCCTGCGGGTTTCGGCGCGCACTGTTTGTCTGGCCCGACTTTCACCTCCACTCCTTTTTCTTCAGTCTCCTACCATGGCCTGCCCCGTCTTCGGGGGTCCTAACCCAGGACGGTAAAATCACCCGCGCTGCAACCTTCAAGGAATTTCTGCTGCAGAGATGTGGTTTAGCGACCCTCTGGGTCACTGCTCAAGCCCTCCGCGTAGTTACGGCTCTCTAACCGCCCACATGCCATCCCAGCCGTAGGTAACAGGATTTAATACCTGAGCCTGTCAGTGTCTCCTCCAACATCAAGGCTCCTTCTGCCTGAAGGGAGAAAGCACTGAGAGCCTTTGCAAGGGTGCGGAGTCCGGTAAGGCCTAGGGCAGAGTCTCTGCCACGCCCAACATTCCCCCGGTGTCATTTCAAACCTGTCCTCCACTCTCCTCAACTGCTTCCCCAACCACACATTTCCCTCCTCATGCTGAGCTTCCAGGGGCCTTCTGTGTGCCCCTCTACGCCCCTCCCACCCACTCTAGCATCTGACTCCCCAAGGGGGTCTTTGGCTCACCCCTTAAGAGCCCTGTCTCAACCTTACATTCCTTCCTGCTTTCCCAAACTTTGACCCCATCCCTCCTCCCAACGCGACTTCCAAGTTTCTCGTTGCTCCCTTTTGTATTGATACCTCCTCCCTGACTTTCAGTCCTTGGGTCCACCCTCCAGATCCTGTAGTCCAATGACACGATGTGCCTGTCACCGCCTCCCCAACCCTTTTTACCTCTTTCTCCCAGGCTGCCTCTCCTGCGACCCCCTTCCCCCTCTCAGACCTCACTCATCTTTCTTACTCTTGCTATTATTTATTTATCTGGGGCGAGGGTAGGGTGGGGGTGGGAGTTCGAGACAGGGTTTCTCTGTGTAGCCCTGGCTGCCCTGGAACTCGCTCTGGAGACCAGGCTGGCCCTGAACTCACAGAGATCTGCCTGCCTCTGCCTCTCGAGTGCTAAAGGCTTGCCCCCACACTGCCCGGCTTTCTTGTTATCTTTTAGTCAGTCCCTTTACCTTTCCCACATCCTTCCCCTTACACATTTCTCTGTTAATCCTCCCTTCATTTATCCAATAAACATATTTAAAGGTCCTTCTTGTTCAGCTAATTAACCTGCCTTTGTATAAAATGCAGACCTTTGTGAACACTCTTATTTGTGTCCATTTTTGACCTTTTGATTTTGGTTTTGTGAGGTGGTTTATTTTGGTTTTGGATGGTTGGTTGGTTAATTTTGAGACAGGATCTCACTATGTAGACTAGGCTAGCCTGGACCTTACAAGAAAGTCACCTGGCTCTGCCTCTGGAATGCTTCAATTACAGAGGTGAACTCCTATGCACAGCCGAGATTTTTTTTTTTAAGGTTGTTTTCCTGATTGGATATGGTTGGTGCATGCTCTTGGAAGACTGAGGGAGATGAACAGACAGTTTAAAGCCAGCCTTCCAGCAGAGCAGTGGCTACCAGCTCTGGAAGTCCATGTTTCTCATTACCCCTTGTTTGCATATCCAGCAATCATTGTCACAGCCACAGGCCGAGCTGCTATCTATTACCTGGAGACTACACCTGTCCCCAGACCACTCTCCCTGGTTCTGCTCTTTCCTAAATTCACTCCCCAGAGTACTCCTTCTGTATACTTAAATATTGCCATTCTTTTCAAAAGGCCACTCAGTGGGGGGCTTAAGAGGTAGCTGAGGAATTAAGAGAGTTTACTGTTCTTTCAGAGTACCAGAGTTCAGTCTCCAACATCCACATGGTGACTCACAATCCTCTGTTACTCCAGTTCTAGGTAATCCATTGCCGCCACCTCCTCCTCCTCCTCCTCCTCCTCCTCCTCCTCCTCCTCTTCTTCTTCTTCTTCTTCTTCTTCTTCTTCTTCTTTTCTCCTCCTTCTCCTTCTCCTCCTCCTCCCCCTCCTTTTTTTTTTTTTTGTTGTTGTTGTTGTTTCTTTTCAAGACAGGGTTTCTCTGCATAGCCCTGGCTGTCCTGGAACTCACTCTGTAGACCAGGCTGGTCTCGAACTCACAGAGATCCGCCTGCCTCTGCCTCCTGAGTGCTGGGATTAAAGGCATGAGCCAACACCTCTCCTAGAATCATCACCATCAACATCATCATCATCATTATTATTATTTTACTTTTTCAGCTTTTTGAGACAAGGTCTTTGTAGCCCTAGCTGTCCTGACTATATAGACCAGGCTGGCTTTGAACTCACAAGAATCCTCCTGCCTCTGTCAACTGTGTACTGGAATTAAAGGAGCTGGAGTTTACCAGTTAGTGGTGGCACACGCCTTTAATCCCAGCACTCGGGAGGCAGAGCCAGGAGGATCTCTGTGAGTTCGAAGCCAGCCTGGGCTACCAAGTGAGTTCCAGGAAAGGTGCAAAGCTACACAGAGAAACCCCGTCTCGGAAAAAAAAAAAAAAAAGAAAGAAAGAAATATTAAAAATAAAAATAAAAATCAGTCAGTGGCCGATTTTCTTTTTCTCCATTGTCGTGGTTGAACCCAAGAGCCTCACGCAAGTGTTCTTGCCACTCAGCTACACCCAAGTGGCACTCCCGACTACTGACAGATCTACCTTCTCCCTCAGCTATACTGACCTTCTCTCTGTCCCCAAAACGTATTGTGCATGTTCTACCCCACTACAGCACCCTTTTGTTCTCTGTGCTTGAGTGCCCTCGTCCATTTACCCCACCCACCTTCCTCTACCCAGCTAACAGTCATCCTTCAGCATTTGGTTCAACTCTCTTCTAGGAAGTCTGGCCTGACTACCCCACCCACGCTGAGTCAGGTCATCTGCCCAGGGCTCTCCTGGTTACCTGTACTTTCCTTTCTAGACTCTTATCATAGTCTGAAACTACTTTTGTGTGTTTATGGATTGAGTATCAAGTTCCCTGCTGCGCTGTAAAGTATAGACGTGTCTAGATTTGTATTACCAATGAGTGAATTCTGAAAACAATCTTCATCCACTGCCCCTTCTGTGATTTCTGAGTGCCTGTAAATGTACTGGGCACTGTAATTAACCCTGGGGATATACTGGTAGACAAGACAGATAAGGACACTGTGCTCATCTGGTTTATTTTCTACCAGAAATAAAGGAGGAAGCAGGGCAATAAAGCCATAAACTGCTGCTTGTTTTGAAGGTAATGAAACAAGGTAATGTATAAGGTTGGGTCCAATCTCCAGTGAGATCGGGGAGACTTTCTGAGCAACTGACTGTTAATGAGTCAGTCATGAGGGCATCATACAAGTAAGGAGAGCAAGAGCAAAGGCCCAGTGTTGATCACCTCTTTGGAATTCAGTCATCGATTTGAAGCAGGATTAGGTTTGTTTTGTTTTCTTTTGTTTACTTTCTTTTGAGATATTGCCATGTTTCGTGGGCCAGGGCAGCCTGGACTTCATGACTCTCCTGCTTCCAAGTGCTAGAATTACAGGTATGAACCACCATGCCTGGCTTTTTTGGTGTTTTTGAGACAGGATCTTACCATGCATGCCTGGCTGGCCAGGCACTCGTTATGTAGGGTAAGATGGCCAGGCACTTGTTATGTAGGGTAAGATGGCCCCAAATTTACCACAGCACTCTTGCCACTTGCCTTTCTGGTGCTGGGATTACAGGCTCAAGCCATCAGGCAAAAAGGGATTTCCTTGTTACCAATGTTGATATTAGGAGCTAGAAAGTCTTTGCTGTTGTGGGTGGTATCATATATTTAACAGCATCCTGAGATCTAATGATGTTAGTGAGATTAGATGTCACCAGACCCCTCTGCCACACCTCAGGATGACACTAAGCTGGAAGTGGTGTCTCACGCCTTTATTGTTTCATCTTGGGTGGCAGAGGTACCAACCGAGGCACACTCCAGCTATCCATCCGAGTTCTTGTGTTCTTTCAGTCAGTGGTTTCCTTCGGGTATACCAGAGGGAGGGGGGTGATACTCACTGGTGATAGAGTTTGTTAGCTGGAGGGAGGAAGGTGAGTGGGATAAATGGATTAGAATACCCAAGAGAGCCGGGCGGTGGTGGCGCACGCCTTTAATCCCAGCACTCGGGAGGCAGAGCCAGGCGGATCTCTGTGAGTTCGAGGCCAGCCTGGGCTACCAAGTGAGTTCCAGGAAAGGCGCAAAGCTACACAGAGAAACCTTGTCTCGAAAAACCAAAAAAAAAAAAAAAAAAAAAAAAAAAAAAAAAAAAAAAAAAAAAAAGAATACCCAAGAGAACAGAGAGGCACTTTAGTAGTACAGAGCGTGCATAGCATGTTTTAAAGACAGAAAGTAAAGAACAAAACAAACTAACTAAAAACTTTAGAAAAACTAATAGAAGGGCTGGGGAATGTAGCCAAGGAGGATCTCTGTGAATTCAGGGCCAGCCTGGGCTACACTGCAAATTCCAGACCAGCCAGGACTATATAGTCTCAATAAATAAATAAATAAATAAATAAATAAATAAATAAATAAATAAATAAATATTTAAGTATTTAAATATTTAAGTATTTAAATATTTAAATATTTAAATATTTAAAAATAAATAAATAAAGTCACCGGGTGGCAGTGGTGCCTTAGGAGGCAGAGGCAGGCGGATCTCTGTGAGTTCAAGGCCAGCCTGGTCTACAGAGAGAGTTCCAGGACAGCCAGGGCTACACAGAGAAACCCTATCTAGAAAAAAAAACAAAAAAAGAACTACTACTCTAGTGTTACCAGTGAATATCACTGTGGATTTTTTCCCTCTCTCTAGTAAACAGTTAAATGCAAGAACCCAAGAATTCAAATGGATGGGTAGCCGGAACGTACCATAGTTGGAAATTTGTCAAAAAGCAGGAGAGGACTGGAGGAATGCCTTTGTGCTCTTCCAGAGGATCCAGGTTTGAATCCAGTGTTCACATGGTGGCTCACGGCTGTCAATAATTCCAGTTCCAGGGGATCTAAAGCCTTCTTTTGGCTTCTGAGGCCACTGAATGCACGTGCCACACAGACATACACGCAGCCAAAACATCCGTACACATTAAAAAATCAATAAAATAAACAGCCAGGTGTGGTGGTCCATGCTTTGATCTATCTTCGCACTCAGGAAGATGGACCTCTGCACTTTCAAGGCCATCAAGGGCTACACAGTAGGACTCTGTCTTTAAAAAACGAAATCTTGCTGGGTGGTGGTGGCGCACCCCTTTAATCCCAGCACTCACTCTGTGAGTTCAAGGCCAGCCTGGGCTACAGAGCAAGTTCCAGGACAACCAGGGCTACAAAGAAAAACCATGTCTCAGGAAAAAGAAAGAAAGGAAGGAAGGAAGGAAGGAAGGAAGGAAGGAAGGAAGGAAGGAAGGGAGGGAGGGAGAGAGGGAGGAAGGAAGGAAGGAAGGAAGGAAGGAAGGAAGGAAGGAAGGAAGGGAGAGAGGGAGGAAGGAAGGCAGACAGACAAACCAGAAGAGGTGCTGGATCTGTAGCCCAGTTGGTAGATGCTTGCCTACCATGTATGAGGACCTTGATTCAATCTCAGAACCATATAAACCAGGTGTGATGGCATACACCTATAATCCAGCACTGTGGTAGTTGAGGTAAGAGAATCAGCCTGAGTTCAAGGCCAGTCTGGGCTAAATTGCAAGACCCTGACTCAAAAACAAAAAAAGAAGGAGGTCAATGCCATGATATAATGGGTAGAAGCACTTGCCACACAAGCCTGATGACCTGAGTTAGAGCCATGTGAAGGTAGCGGGGCAGGGATAACCTACTCCATAAAGTTGTCCTCTGACTTCCACAGGCACATTGTGTCATGCCTGTGCACACCTGTGTGCATACAGGCTTCAGTATGTGTGTATGGGTGTGTGGTGTGTGGGTGTGCGTGCACACAAGCGAGTGCACGTGCACATGCAGGCACATAAACACAAACTAATAATAATGCTTAATAAATAGAAAAGAAACTAAATAAAATTGATAGGAAGACCATTAGAACCAGCAGGTGTATTCAGCAAGGTTGCTATACAAGATCAACCTACCAAACCCAAAAATAAATCACTAACACTTTATTGAAAACTTTCAGATTTTATTTATTTTATGTGTGTAAGCATTTTGTCTCCATGTATACACCACATATGCCATGTGCCTGTCTCATGCCCAAGGAGGTCAGAAGAGGGCATCAGATCCTCTGGAGCTGGAGTTTCCAATGTCTGTGAGCTACCGTGTGGGTGTCAGGAACCAAACCTAGGTCCTCTGCAAGAACAGCAAGTGCTCTTAACTGCTGAGCCATCTCTCCAGCCCCGAACCACTAATATTTTAATATATCAACAGTAACCAACTATAAAACAGGACAACAGTATAAAAGAAAAAAGGGGTTTTTTTTTTTTTGTTCTATTTTTAGATCGGGTCTTATTTAGGCCAGGCTGCTGAAGTGTTGTTGGTTCATTTGTTGTTTGGTTTGGTTGGTTTTTTTGAGACAGGGTTTCTCTGTGTAACATCACTGGCTGTCCTAGAACTCTCTTTGTAGACCAGGCTGGCCTCGAACTTACAGAGATCCACCTGCCTCTGGCACAGGAGTTCGAGGAAATCAAGCACTCTTAACTGAGTCACTGATCTAGCCCTATAGTTTTTGGGGCAGGGTCTTACTAGTTGATTCAGACAAGCCTGGAGCTCACAGCCTCCCAAATGTGGAATTATAGGCACGTACCACCACACCCATCAAGACTGACCTCTAACTCATTATGTAGCCAAAAATGGCCTTGAATTCTGTATCCTTCCGCCTCTATTTGTTGATTGCTGAGATTTCATGAATGGGCCACCACATTCAGCTTTATGTGGTACTGGGAATCAAACCCAAGGCTTCAGGAATGATGGATAATAACTCTACCAACCGAAGTACATACCTAGCCCTCTTGGAGTGTTTGTGTGTGTGTGTGTGCGTGTGTGTGTGTGTGTGTGTGTGTGTGTCTGTGTGCACCCCCAGGAGAGCTGGTTAATTTATGGGCTTTGTTTGTTTGTTTTTCCCAACTTGACATAAACTAGAGTTATCTGGAAAGAGTGAATCTTAATTGAGGGGTTTCCTCCATCAGATTGTCCATTGGCAAGTCTGTGGGGACATTTTCTTGATGAATGACTGGTATAGAAGGGCCCAGCCCACTGTGAGCAGGACCACACCTAGGCAGCTGGCCCTGGGTGCTATAAGAAAACAAGCTGAGCAAGCGCACGGGCAAGGCAGCTAGCACACCTCTCCAGGGCCTCTCTTCCAGCTCCTGTCCTGGTGTCTCTCGATGACGGACTGTGAGTAAGCCAAATGAGCCTCTCCTCCTTCAAGGTGCTGTTGTCGTGATTAGCACAGCATCAGAGAAAAAACACTAGAACGGTTTGAGGTTGGGTTGGGGTTTGGTGTTTTGTTAGGGTTTTTGTTTGTTTGTTTGCTTGCTTGCTTGCTTGCTTGTTTGTTTGTCTGTTTACTTGAGACAGCTTCTCACACTGTAGCTCAGGCTAGCCTAGAACTATGTAAGCCAGGCTAGCCTCAAACTCTCAGTGATCCTCCTGCCTCAGCTTCCCAAGTGCTTGGATTACAACCCTGAGCCGTCATGCAAGTTCAAAGTCAGTCTCCGGTACATAGTCAATCAAAGACCAGCCTGAGCCACAAAGCAAGACCCTGTTTTAAGAAAAACAAGGCCTGGAGAGATGGTTCAGCAGTTAAGAGCACTGGCTGCTCCTCCAGAGGTCCTGAGTTCAATTCCCAGCAGCTACATGGTGGCTCACAGCCATCTGTAATGAGATCTGGTGCCCTCTTCTGGCCTGCAGGCATATAGAATGTTGTATATATAATAAATAGATAAATCTTTAAAAAAAAAGAAAAGAAAAGAGAAAGAAAAAAGAAAAACAAAGTCTGTGGACATAGCTCATGGGTAGAGTACATACGCACATACTAGTATGTGCAAGGCTTTGGGTTTGAGCCGCAGCACCTTCTCCCAAAAGGGTGTTTAAGCTGTTACTAACAAGTGTTACTAACAAGAGAAAACCGTAGGGAGATACCACCTTCCCTAGATGCTTTTGGGGATTTTTTTTTTGTTGTTTGTTTGTTTGTTTGGTTGGTTGGTTTTTGGTTTTTTGGTTTTTTTGAGACAGGGTTTCACTGTGTATCCCTGGCTGTTCTGGAACTCACTCTGTAGACCAGGCTGGCCTCTAACTCACAGAGATCCAGCTGCCTATGCTGGAATTAAAGGCGTGTACCACCCCACCCCACCCCACCCCACCCCCACCTCCAGCAAGGGATTTTTTTTAAGATCTCACTAGGTATCTCTGAGTGCCTAAAAATAGCTTTGTAGCCCAGGCTGGCCTCAAACGCCAAGGTCCATCAGCCTCTGCCTCCCAAGCACTGGGATTAATGGTGTGTGCCACCATGCCTGGCTTCTACTGTACCTCTAAATATTAGAAATGTGAGGGCTGGAGAGATGGCTCAGTGGTTAAGAACATGTATTGTTCTTGCGGTGGACCCGAGTTCAATTCCCAGCACCCACATCAGGCAACTTACAACTACTTGTAACTCCAGATTCAGGGGATGGCCCTAATCTTAGATACATGCACGTATATGGACAAATACACATTTACACATATATAAATAATAATAGTTTTTTTTTTTTTCCAGAGCAGAGGACCGAACCCAGGGCCTTGTGCTTGCTAGGCAAGCACTCTACCACTGAGCTAAATCCCCAACTCCAATATTTTTAAAAAAAGAAATATGAACAATTTCTCATGTATTTGATTAAAGTTTTATGAAGTCCTTTTTGACTAAAGCTTGTAAAAGTTTGACCACATGACAGACGTAAGAATGTGAAGAAACTGAAATTCACATGATGCTGTGGGGATGGGGAGTGGTCCAGCTGCTTTGCAAACAGCTGGGAATTTTCCTGGGGTTACACATATGCCTAGCACATAACTCAGCTTTTCTCTGAAGAAACGAAAGCATATGTCCATGCAAATAGCTGCAGAAATGCTTCTCGCAGCTTTACTTGTAATAAGCCCAACAAGAGACTGGGAAAGCAAATTGTGAAATATTCATATATTAGAATACTATTCATGGGCCGGCGAAATGGCTTAGTGGGTAGGGGTGCTTGCCATCAAGCCTAATGCCTCAAGCTTGAGCCCCAAAACCCCCATTTGTAGAAAGAGAAGACTAACTCCCATAAATTGTCCTCTGACCTTCAAATGGTGCAGTATGGTAGGCTCATGTGCACACAAAGATACCAGGATAAATACATAAATGTAGTAAACAAAATACTGTCCAATAGTAAGAAGGAATGAAGTCAACCAAACATGACAACATATGCCTGTAATTCCAGTATTCGGGAGGTGGGGCAGAAGGATCAGAAATGCAATGTCATACTAAACTACATAGCAAATTCAAGGCCTGCCTGGGATACATGAGGCCCTGTCTCAAAAGCAAACAGAAAATAAAAAAATTGGGCTGGCCAGGCGGTGGTGGCACACACCTTTGATCCCAGCACTCGGGAGGCAAAGCCAGGTGGATCTCTGTGAGTTCAAGGCCAGCCTGGTCTACAGAGCGAGATCCAGGTCAGGCACCAAAACTACACAGAGAAAACCTGTCTTGAAAAAAGAAAAAGGGGGCTGGAGAGATGGCTCAGAGGTTAAGAGCACTGTCTGCTCTTCCAGAGGTCCTGAGTTCAATTCCCAGCAACCACATGGTGGCTCACAACCATCTGTAATGAGATCTGGTGCCCTCTTCTGGCCTGCAGGGATACATGCTGTATACATAATAAATAAATAAATCTTAAAAAAAAAAAAAAAAAAAAGAAAAAAGAAAAAGAAGGGGCTGGAGAGATGGCTCAGAGGTTAAGAGCACTGCTTGCTCTTCCAAAGGTCCTGAGTTCAATTCCCAGCAACCACATGGTGGCTCACAACCATCTGTAATGAGATCTGGTGCCCTCTTCTGGCCTGCAGGGATACATGCAGACAGAATACTGTATCCATAATAAATAAATAAATCTTTAAAAAAAAAAAAAAAAAGAAAAAGAAAAAAGAAAAAGAAAAAAAAAAGGAATTGGGCTGGAGAAGTGGCTTGTGGATTAAGAGAGAGTAGCCTGTACTGTTCTTGCCAAAGATGGAGGAGTTCAGTTCCCAGCATCCACATCAGACCGGCTCACAGCTAGCTGTAACTTCCCGTTCCAGGGTAGCTGATGCCCTCTTCTGGCCTCTTTGGGCACTGGCTGTACACATGCTACACTTATATACATGCACCCGGGATGCTTATAAACATAAAATATATTCTTTTAAGGAAGCTTTTAGGGTGATCAATGTGTTCGTCACCTTGATTATGGAGCTGGTCACTGGCATATACCTATGTCATAACCCCAAACTGTATACTATATGCTTTATGTGATGGCTTCAATGTCAATTATATCTTTGCTGTTGAGGCAGGGCTTCTCTGTGTAGCTCTGGCCGTCCTGGAACTCACTCTGTAGACCAGGCTGGCCTCAAACTCAGAGATCGGCCTGCCTCTGCCTCCGGAGTGCTGGGATTAGCTGCCAGCACCCAGCTCAATGTCAATTATATCTCAGTAAATCTACTTTGAAAACCAAATGAGCTTCGCCACTGGACCCGTTCTCTGGACTCTGTGACTATGGATCATTCAGCTTCACGAGGGCCGGAAGGTGCAGCTACTATTATTATCACCCTTCTCATTTTACCAGCTAGGTAAATAAAGCGAAAAGAGGAGCTCAGGTCACTTCCCGAAGGGCACCAAGTTAGTGAGCAGTGCAGCTGGGACTCAGCTCAAGCTGTCATACTCCAGACTGTGCCAACCCTGGGGGATGCTGAAGAAGAGGACAATGGTGACAGAGCCCTCCTGCACTGCCGAGAGACTGGGACAGCCTTTCTGAAGAAAGCTGGCAGGACAGTATGGAATCACAGTAGGCAGCACCCTATGACTCAGCGACCCTGCTTCCACAGGTAGTTATAAATACAGACAGAGTCACAGTCACGACACAGACCAAGCTCCCGAAGGACCTGAGTAGAAAATAGTCGTAGTATTCATTGTGGTTGGAAATTAGATGGGACGAGGGAGACCATGAATGGGATCATAAGCAGGTGAGATAAGATGATCCTGCCTGCCTCTGCCTACTGAGTGCTCCACTATGTGTTTTGAGACAAGGCTGTGTCACCAAATAGAGTTAGGCTGAGCCTACCTCCACCTCCTGAATGGAATGTTGGGGTTTCAGGCCTGTGACACACTGCCTGTTTTAAAACATGCTGGGGATGGAATTTAGGGATTCAGACATACTATCAACTCTACCAACCTGACCCCAACCTGGAGATACACTTCTAAAACGAAAAACAGCCTGGCAAGATGGCTCAGTAGTTAAAGTTAAAGCAATTCCTTCCATGCAAGCCAAACAACCTGGATCCCACCCTGGAAGGAAAGAATCAACACTGACAGTTGTCTTCTGACTTCCACAAGTGTGCCATGGTGCACACACACATCACACACACACACCACCACCAACAACAACAACAACAGCAATAATAATGTATTAAAAACAAGATAATCGGGCGGGAGGGGGGAGAACAAGGGAATCTGTGGCTGATATGTAGAACTGAATTGTATTGCAAAATAAAAATTTAAAAAAAAAAACAAAAAAAAGAAGATAATCTAACAAAACATAGATCAATGAAGATACGGATCACGAATTGTGCTATGATGGGTATAGTGACTCACAGCTGAATCCCAGTACTCTGGAGGCTGAGACGGGAGGACTGACTTGAATTCCAAGCTAGCCTAGGCAACAGAGTGATGCTGTCTTGAAACTTAGATTATTGGTTCGGTACTCTGCATCTGTCCCAAACACACAAATAAAACACAAGAAAGGGCAGAGACGGATTGGTTGGCAGTGTTGAGTGAATGAGTTTATGGAAGGTGTTTGTAAAATGTACGAAGAACATCTGAAGAGAATGAATCCCAACAGCCCCTCTGTCACCTACGATATCAGTCAGTTGTTTGACTTTATCGACGATCTGGCAGATCTCAGCTGTCTTGTTTACCGAGGTGATACACAGACTACCAGCCTTATAACAAAGACTGGATCAAAGAGAAGATCTATGTGCTCCTTCGTCAACAGCCCAACAGGCTGGGAAGCAGTTGAGTTGGAAGCATTAGGGGCTGGGGGTGGGCTTGGAACAGGTGCATATGGGGTAGTGAACATTTTGAATGATAGTAACCCTGTTTCCACTTTGTTACTAGAGCCAAGATTGAATGTATGACATGACAGTGAATGGTCTTTTCATTCTGACACCACCGTTGCCCCTTTGCTCCATTCTTTTTTTTTTTTTTTAATTTAAACATTTTTATGATAATTCAGAGAAGGTGTTCTTTGCCAGTTAAGGTTGGTTCCAGTCCTGGAAACTGTTCGTGTCTGCTTTCTGGCAGTGAGTGTACTAACCCTTTGTGGGGAGTGGGGTAGTGACAAGCTTAGTTATGTCCTCTGGGAAAGACTTAGTGAAAAATAAAGAAATGTTCTGAAAAAAGGAAGGAAGGGCGGAGAGGAGGAGGGGATGTTTCTGGAACTCAGGGTGAAGCTCCGCCTCCCACCCAGGAGCTGGAAGCAAAGTGAACCTGAACAGTGATGGGGAGCTGGAGGCAGGTCTGGGGAATACCGTGGGTTTCTCCTGCAGGCCAGTCTCTTGCCTCCTTACCTAGATACAGGGTTTACCCAACAAAAGTCTTCGGGGATCCCCTCCCCGAGATAAGGGGCAGAGAGTAGGAGAGCTCCAATGGGCCCCATTGTAAACCAGCCCAGGTCTCCGTAAAAGACCAACACACACACAGCTTCCCTGTTTTCTGGGTCTCCCTTCCCTTCCTTTTCCATCCGCTACTAGTCATCCCCTTCTCCCAACTTCCCAGGCTCTTTTCTCCTTCCCGACTCTCATCATTCCCTCTCTGAACCCTCTACTTCTCCAACACTTTTTTTTTTTCCTATACAGAGTTTCTCTGTAACAATCTTGACTGTCTTGGAACTCACTCTGTAGACCAGGCTGGCCTCGAACTCACAGAGATCCACCTGCCTCTGCCTCCCAAGTGCTGGGATTAAAGTCGTGCACCACCACCTCCTGGCTTCTCCAACACTCTTTTTTTTTTTTTTTTTTTAAAGAGTTTTATGTAGCCCAGGCTGGCCTTGACCTGGCTAAGTAGTCAGGTATGACCTTCAGCTTCCTGCTCTGGGATTATAGGATGTGTCATCATGCCCATAGTTCATAGTGCTGGAGATTCATGCATGCTAGGCAAGCCCTCTCGGCATCCCCTCCTTTCCACAGTCTTTTAAATTTTATTCATTCATTTGTGTGTCTGTGTGTCTACCTGTATGTGTGTCTGTATGTGTGTCTGTGTGTGTGTCTGTGTGTGTGTGTATCTGTGTCTGTATGTATATCTATGTGTCTGTGTGTCTGTGTGTGTCTATCTGTATGTGTGTCTGTGTGTGTGTCTATGTATGTGTCTGTATGTCTGTGTGTCTGTGTTGGTGTGTGTCTATCTGTATGTGTGTGTGTATCTGTGTCTGTGTGTGAGTCTATCTGTGTGTGCGTGTCTGTGTTGGTGTGTGTCTATCTGTATGTGTGTGTGTATCTGTGTCTGTGTGTGAGTCTATCTGTGTGTGCGTGTCTGTGTTGGTGTGTGTCTATCTGTATGTGTGTCTGTGTGTGTCTATGTGTGTATCTGTGTCTGTGTGTGAGTCTATCTGTGTGTGTCTGTATGTGTGTCTGTGTGTGTGTGTCTGTGTGTGTGTATCTGTGTGTGTCTGTGTGTGTGTGTATCTGTGTCTATGTGTGTATGTGTGTCTGTATGTATATCTGTGTGTCTGTGTGTTTGTGTAGGAATGCAAGGGCAGGCACATGGCCAAAGGTCTTTTCTGCCACCTTGTGGGACAAAGGGGTTTAACTTAGGCTCTCAGGCCTGTGCACAGCACCACTCTACCTGCTGAGCACTATTTATTTGTTTATTATAATGTACTCATTTATTTTGTGTATGTGTGTGTGCATGCATGTGCATACAAGTGTACCATGGTACCCATTTGAAGGTCAGAGGACAACTGTGTGGCAATCAGTTCTTCCCTTCTACAACATGGGTCCTTGGGACTGAACTCAGTTATCACATTTGGTGACAAGGACCTCAAATCTTTTGTTGTTGTTGTTGTTTTCAAGACAGGGTTTATTTATGCAGCCCTGGCTGTCCTGGAACCAGTTCTGTAGCTCTATAGGCTGGCCTTGAACTCAGAGATCCACCTGCCTTTGCCTCCTGAGTGCTGGGATTAAAGGTGCGCGCCACCACTGCCCAGCTTTCTGATTCCACTTTCAATGCATTTAAACACCAAGGCTAGAGAGCTAACTTAGCACTTAAGAGTACTTGTGGCTCTTCCAGACAACCCAAGTTCACTTCCCAGTAACCACACATCAGGCAACTCACACCTGCCTGTAACTCTGGCTCTAGGGGATATGGTGCCCTCTTCTGGTCTCTGTTGGCACCAGCCCCCTTCCCTCCCCCCACAAAATAAAATAAAAACCACCTGTTATACCTGAGAAACATTCAAATGGGAGCAGAAATAAACCAAAGCAGGACAGAACTGAGGGACCCAGGGCATTAGCCCTGTACCCACCTGTCTACTACCCTGCTTTCACCTCAGCCCAGTCAGGGCCTCCCTCCTATTCCCTTCTGCCTCTTGGCACCCTTTCCTGCTCTTTCTCTCTCTCCCTGCCATTCACCTTTGACGGCATCCCAGCATCCCTGTTTCCCTTCCTGCTCAGTCCTCCTCACCCTCCAGCAGACTCTCCTCTTCTTTCTGGTTATAAATGATTATTGCCCCATATACATTATCTACCCTAATCGGCAGACAGACCCTCATTTCACCATTCAACAGAGAGCTAGAATACCTTGCTCTCAACTGGATGCATGCATGAGATGATCATCAGCCCCTGAGACTGAGTTACAGAGAAAGGCCAAGAAGTCTTCTCAGAAGAGGGAAGTTTTTCTTTTTCTTTTCTTTCTTTTTTTTTTTTTTTCTTTTGAGACAGGTTTCTCTGTGTAGCCCTGTCTGTCCTGGAACTCACTCTGTAAACCAGGCTAGCCTCAAACTTTAAGAAGTCTCTGCCTCTTTTGTGCTGGGAGTAAAGGCGTGCACCACCACTGCCCAGCATTCTACCCTCCTTTTATTTTTAATTTAATTCAGTTTTTAAAGATTTATTTATTTATTGTGTATATAGTGTTCTGTCTGCATGTATGCCTGCACACCAGAAGAGGGCACCAGATCTCGTTGTAGATGGTTGTGAGCCACCATGTGGTTGCTGGGAATTGAACTCAGGACCTCTGGAAGAGCAGCCAGTGCTCTTAACCTCTCTCTATCCCCCTAATATTATTTTTTTATGTGAATGAGTGTTTTGCCTGTATGTATGTCTGTGTACCACATGTGTACCTGGGGCCTGTAGAAACCGGAAAAGGGCGTAGGATCCCCTGGAACTGAAGTTACAGGTATTGTAGTGTCCATGTGGGTGCTGGGAATCAAACTTGAGTCTGGAAGAGCAGTCAGTACTCTTAACTGCTGAACCCTCTCTCCAGCCCCTGTACCTTCCTTTTAAGGGAAGACGGAAGCCAGGGGAAAGTAGTCGGAAGCCATGGACTAAAGTGGTAGTGGTACAGATGGAGAAAACCAAATACGCAAGAGAGGGAGGTCAAAACACCAACGCCGGGAAGATCCCAACCTCCAGCATGGAGATGAACTCCTTAGGGTAAGGAAATTAGGAGGAGGTCCATGTTTGTATATATTTGCCTTCATATATGAACTGCACCATTCAGGCAGTAGATAGACACATGGGTCTGGCGCTCCAGAGAGGGTTGCATTGTAGGTTAATGAAATCTCAGGGGAACTGTTAATGGAAGAGACCCCCACAGACTAGAGGATGGCTACCCTGGTCCAATTCACTGAGGTTCCTCGCTCTCCCTCTAGGTGGCGACACAGCCTTGCACTTCTCAGGCGCGTTCTCTGACTCGCGCTCTCTACACGGTCTGGCATCTTTCTCCCTGGACGTGCTTGGGTCGTGCCCTCTCAGCTGGAGACCCAAAACAGGAGCTGACTCTGGAAAGCATGTCACCCACGCGGCCAGCACATGCCTGGAGGCTCAAGGACTTCAGGGAGAGCAGTGTGGCTGGCGTGAGCACCTGTCCCTTGGGCCCCCTCCAGAAACCAAGGTAGGGAATGTGTGGAGGGGACGGGCCGGTAGGTAACGCCCCGCCCAGGGATGCGTGGAAAGAAAGGGCGGCCAGGTTCGGTCCCCAGACCCTGGGAACGGAAGCTATTGGTCCCTTGGGTCATCCCCTTGTGGGAAGCGTGTCGCGGACCCTTTAAGGCTCCATCTCCCTTGCCCTCCCCCGCCCGGGACAGGCTGGGACACCCGGGACCTGACATTTGGCGGAGCCTAACGTGGGAGCTAAAAATAGCCACTCCGGGTTACTTCGGGGCATTGTTTCTGACACACACACACCCCCGCGCGCTCTGTGTCAGCCTGCTGCAGTTACCCGGTACCCTGGCAAGAGCACCTTAGCCCATGCGCTCCTCTTCGACCTCACAGGGGGACCCGCTGCACTCAACTCCTTAGGAAACTTCGCAGTCCAGGATTTTTGGATGGCGGGAGGATCCTTTTGTTCCAAGAACCCCACTTTGAAGACTTGCAGGCTGGCGGGAACCATAGGGGCGTGTCCCCCCGGCCCGCACTAGGCTAGGGGTGGGGGCGTGGCCTTGTGGGGTGTGCGGGCTCCTGGCCAATGGGTGTTATGCGGGGCGTGGCCCGTGGCGGGGCGGGAGTGAGGAGGTGGCTACAGCTCCCGGCATCTTTTTCCCCCCCAAGCGGTTCTCACTCGATCCCGGAGAGCCCTGGTGCTCTCCGGCTCCTTGGTTTGTGGCAGTGGGTCCCACCAGACCCGCCCTGTGCACCTCACTTCGGGACGCCGGAGTCTTCTCCCTCTGCCCTCCAGGCTGGGGCCAGATACCCACCCCATTCGCTTTTTCTCACTGAAGTGCCCGAGTCCTCGGTTCTTCTAAAACACGATGCCGTCGGGTTTCCAGCAGATCGGCTCTGAAGTAAGGTTCAGCCTTTGGGGGGCGAATCGGGGACGCGGGTCCGGCTTTTCTTGGGCAGGGGTCGAGGTTGGGGTCAGCTAGGAGGCGGTTCCTGCGCAGGCGCAAGGGTTGGGAATGGGGGGCTGGCTATTTATACTCAGCCTAGACAACCCGTGACTGTCAGATTCCAATTCCGCCGAGAGACCTAGTGGATCCGAAAGACTCTTCACGCGCTCAGGCTACGACTGGATTGTACTGAGGAATCCAGAGTTTGTCGCCTGTCTTACTGTGCGCAGCACTCACTGAGTGACACTCCCCTGCCCTCGACTCTACTTGGGAAGGCAGATCCAGAGTCTCACCTCCAGAGCTGCGGGTCTGTTCGGACTCACAGTGTTTCTGGGACCGAGGCACTTGGGGGGCCCCACCCCCACTCCTGGCGGTCCTCCAGGAGGCTGAACTTTCCCTTGGCCTTGCGGTGGGTGGAGGGGCAGAGGGGAGTGTCAGCCCCCACCCCACCCCCCCAGCTCAGGTTTCTGCTTGGAGACAGTCTGTGCCGCCAGCAGCGGCCACCGCCGCCGCCACCGCCCCTCACACCACCACCGTTCCTCCCTCTTCCCTTGGGCATGGCTCTCTCTCCCTGCTACAATCCCGTCATGTCCCCCAGTACTTAGTCCCAGCTTAGGAGCTGAGGGAAGGTTAGGCCAAAACTTTAAAAGCCACCTCAAAGCTTGTCCTTGTCCCAGATGTCCTTCCTGGAATGGCCCTTCTTGGGCCTGTTGAGGGCCTGCTGGAGCCAGCCGAGAGAACTTCCAGAAGGAAGAGAAGAGGATTGGGGCTGATGCTAATCCTAAACTTATGGGTTTATAAAAACAGGCAATGTCTGGGATACTATTAACAGTTGATTTTTTTTTTTTTTTTTTTTTTTTTTTTTTTTTTTTTTTTTGGTTTTTCGAGACAGGGTTTCTCTGTGTAGCTTTGCGCCTCTCCTGGAACTCACTTGGTAGCCCAGGCTGGCCTCGAACTCACAGAGATCCGCCTGGCTCTGCCTCCCAAGTGCTGGGATTAAAGGTGTGCGCCACCGCCACCCGGCCAACAGTTGATTTTTATCTTCACAGACTGATAGGTAGCCCAGGGAGGCAATATCACCTCACAAAGAGGAACCCGAGGTTCCCTTTAGAGTGAGGAAGTGACTTACCCAAGGTCACACCAATCTAAGCCTACCTCAAGGTCACAGGGGAATTCTGAGGTTCAGATCCTCAGACATTTTCCTGTAATGTGGACACAGACATCCGTTTTTCCTGCATGCCCAGGTTCCTATTGAGTTCTGTTTACAGTGAGATCTTTGAACAATTCCTAATATGGCCCACTTTCTCTCACCCAGTATGTTGGATGGAGCCCAGCATCTTCGTGCTCCAGCCTGGGCCCCTGGAGGAAGCCAAACACGATTCTATGTGACATGCCTCCCTTTCTGTCTGTCTGTCCAGGATGGGGAACCCCCTCGGCAGCGAGTGACGGGGACCCTGGTCCTTGCTGTGTTCTCGGCTGTACTTGGTTCCCTTCAGTTTGGCTACAACATTGGGGTCATCAACGCCCCACAGAAGGTGAGAGGCCCTGCAGCTGTCCGGGGGAGAGGACTCAGAGCTGGTGGGAAGAGGAGGGCCTCTAGATTCACCCGCATGTCCTTCCCCCAGGTGATTGAACAGAGCTACAACGCAACATGGCTGGGAAGGCAGGGGCCTGGGGGACCCACTTCCATCCCACAAGGCACTCTTACTACACTGTGGGCTCTCTCCGTGGCCATCTTTTCTGTGGGCGGCATGATTTCTTCCTTTCTCGTTGGCATCATTTCTCAATGGTTGGGAAGGTACGGAGCTGGAGAGCAGGGATGGGGAGGTGGGAAGGGGGGGAGCATATCATGGGTGCCCTGACCAGTCCTCCTCTTTGTGTGCCTGCCAGGAAAAGGGCTATGCTAGCCAACAATGTCTTGGCAGTGCTGGGGGGCACCCTCATGGGCCTCGCCAATGCCGCTGCCTCCTACGAGCTGCTCATTCTCGGACGGTTCCTCATCGGTGCTTACTCAGGTACCCGTGGGTGCTGTGGACCTGGTCTGTGCCCCTGCTGTCCTCGGTCATGTATGGGCTGCTGTAAGGGAATATGCAGCCACCCTCAGCCCTCTTGTCTTCCTTCTGCCCAGGGCTAACATCAGGGTTGGTGCCTATGTATGTGGGAGAAATCGCCCCCACTCATCTGCGGGGTGCTTTGGGAACACTCAACCAACTGGCCATCGTCATTGGCATTCTGATTGCCCAGGTAAATAGGAAGCTGGGAGTAGGCGTTGGATTGGGCATCCATAGTTGAGCGGGAAGGCAACCAAAGACACCTTGACTCTCTTTCCTACCTTCTCCTTCCTACAGGTGTTGGGCTTGGAGTCTATGCTGGGCACAGCTACCCTGTGGCCACTGCTGCTGGCTCTCACGGTGCTCCCTGCCCTCCTGCAGCTGCTTCTCCTGCCCTTCTGTCCTGAGAGCCCCAGATACCTTTACATCATCCGGAACCTGGAGGGGCCTGCCCGAAAGAGTGAGCTCTCACCTTGCGTGTAGCCCAGGCTCACACCTCCACCCCATCTTGCTAGTTACCCGGCCTCCTCTCAGGCTCCATAAGGCCTGACATTCCCCACCCCCAGGTCTGAAGCGCCTGACAGGCTGGGCCGATGTGTCGGACGCGCTGGCTGAGCTGAAGGATGAGAAGCGGAAGTTAGAGCGGGAGCGTCCCATGTCCCTGCTCCAGCTCCTGGGCAGCCGCACCCACCGGCAGCCTCTGATCATCGCCGTAGTACTGCAGCTGAGCCAGCAGCTCTCGGGCATAAACGCTGTACGTAGGGAGACCCAGGCCGACCGGGGGAAGGGGAGGAGGGAGCAAGCCATCTCCTCCATTAGCGTTCAGGTTCAGTCCAGTTTGGTGTGGCTGGGATGGAGGGCCAGACGTCCCTGCCATTCACTGCCTTTCCTGTTCCCTCCCTTCCAGGTTTTCTACTATTCAACCAGCATCTTCGAGTCAGCTGGGGTAGGACAGCCAGCCTACGCCACCATAGGAGCTGGTGTGGTCAACACCGTCTTCACGTTGGTCTCGGTAACTGCTTGCCTGTGGAATGACCACGTCACTGGTTTTTTAGCCCTGGGTACCTAGAGGTCCTATTCTTGTGCATCCCCAACTGACCAGCTGCCCCCCTCCACAGGTGCTCTTAGTAGAACGGGCTGGGCGACGGACCCTCCATCTCCTGGGCCTGGCAGGCATGTGTGGCTGTGCCATCTTGATGACTGTGGCTCTGCTTCTGCTGGTGAGGCCTGGGGGCCGTGAGGGCACAGCCGTCTAACCCATGGGAATAACCTCGAGAGGCTCTGTGGCTGATGGTGGGACAGGACCATGGGTGCTCGGTTCTAGAGTCGATCTATGCTCTATGTTTCTGAGGTACCCTGGCTGCAGCGGGGCCTAGCTATAGCACAAGTTTAGCAGTCCCTGTGAGGCCTCAGGAGCAATACTTCCCAAAGGCACATCTTCAGAGCCCAGGGGGAATCAACCATTATAGGAACAAGAGACCAAAAAATATGGCTCTACCTTGAAACTACCAGAGGAAGCCAACAAAATGGCAGCCTTCATAAATGCTCCAGGGCAGCTCAACACGTGTGAGACTGGGGTGGAAGGCTTACAAGTAAGTTCAAGGCCAGTCTGGGTAACATAGTGAGACCCTGTCTAAAGACGGGGTGGACAGAGGATGCCCCAGGGCCTGTTCTAGCCTAAAATGGCAGCTTCCACCCAACAAGCCCTGGAAAGGAGATTTCAGTCCTCTGGGGCCGAGGGCAAAGGGAGATCTAGAGAAGCCAGAACCAAATTTTCTACTATTCTTTCCTGGTCTCTAGGAACGGGTTCCAGCCATGAGCTATGTCTCCATCGTGGCCATATTTGGCTTTGTGGCCTTCTTTGAGATTGGCCCTGGCCCCATCCCCTGGTTCATTGTGGCTGAGCTCTTCAGCCAGGGACCCCGCCCAGCAGCCATGGCTGTAGCTGGCTTCTCCAACTGGACATGTAACTTCATTGTTGGCATGGGTTTCCAGTATGTCGCGGTAGGTTCTCTACCCTCTGCCCACCTTCCCATTATCAGTGGCCGGGGGGGGGGGGGGGGGAGGCAGCTCACCCCTCGATCCCTTGCTGTCTGGTCAGGGACTCCCCATCCTACAGGTAGTTTCTGGATGAGCAACCACCCTGGTGGAGCTACACCAGAACCAAAGTGGGTGGAAAATAGATGGGTCGGGAGTAGAGTTATCTTTTAAAAAATAAACAGTGGTATAATTTAGACCAGAAATAAAATGATCAACTTTCTATGAATGCTAGCAGTGGTTTAGGAATCTACCCCAAGTGCACACTCTTAGGATAACAAAGGATAAAAACCAAAGGGGGTTTTCAATGTAAATTTTCATTTCTGGTCACTTCTGTTGCCCCTTGAAGGACCCATCTGCTCCTTGAAGCGGCCCCAGCTCCCTGTTAGTCTGTAGCCCCCGGCTTCCCGCCCTCTGTCAACACCTCTTTCTCCACCTGTCCCAGGATGCTCTGGGTCCCTATGTCTTCCTTCTATTTGCCGCCCTACTGCTTGGCTTCTTCATCTTCACCTTCCTCAAAGTGCCTGAGACCAGAGGCCGGACGTTTGACCAGATCTCCGCCGCCTTCCGCCGGACACCTTCCCTCTTAGAGCAGGAGGTGAAACCCAGCACAGAACTTGAATACTTAGGGCCAGATGAGAATGACTGAGGGGCAGGGCAGGGTGGGAGAGCCACCCTCTACAGCCCCACAGACCCCTCCTCTCCTCAACAGCACTTTAGCCCTCTTTTCCCGTTACCTCCAGGATGGAGAAAACTGCAGCCTGGAGAACTGGGAAGCCGAGGGAAGGGTGGTTCAAGTACCCCTCATTCCCCTCCTGACTCTTTTGGATTATTTATGTGTTGTGGCTAGGCTGTGGCCACCTGGTGGGCTATTCTCCTCTCCTGCCTTCCTCCTGCCCCTACCCAGACTCAGCCACAGAAAACTCCTGTTCCCTTTAGAGAAGTGGGCCTGCGGAGGGGAGGGCCGCGCTGAGTTCAGTGGGATGAGCAGGAACAGGGATGGCCATGAGAGGGGTGATTTCCTACCCACTGTGACTCCGCCCACAACTTGGCAGTTCCCCTGAATTCTTGCCACATAGTCTCTGGGTGAAGGGGGTTCTGTCTTGACCCCTCCAGGGCAAAGGACACACCCTCCCAAAGTCTAGCCTCTCCTTGGTCCCTGTAGGCTCCACCTTCCAGGGCAAAGGAACACAACAGTATATACCTGAACGTGGCAAGGCACAGTAGTAGTGTCAGTCTCTAGACTCAGGGGGTTGGCCTGTTGTGTCCCCGGGCTGCCTAGTGTGGCTACCAGCTCTTTCTTGTTCCCTCCAGGAAGGGTGCTAGGCCCGAAAGCTTTTGACCAACTAAAGGCCAGAGGGGGTTTGAAAGGCTGTCTATAAACACTGGTTGGGAGGGAGCCTTTGGATATTTTTGTATGTTTTGAATGGGTAGGGAGCAGAAACCCAAGGGCTACTGTATTAAATGTGTATATAGCGATTCATCCATAAAGTCACTGTATGAAGATGAGTGTCCTGTCATGGAGGAACTGGAGGGTGGGCTGAGACAGACAAGAGGCCCTCACCCAGCCCTCTTCCTCTTCGCTCCACCTTGGCTCAAGGGCTCAGAAGCCTCTAGAGTCTAGATTCTATCAGTTATTCAGTTTTTGTTTTTGTTTTTTCAGTTTTTCGAGATAGTGTTTCTCTGTGTAGCTTTGCGCCTTTCCTGGAACCCACTTGGTAGTCCAGGCTGGCCTCGAACTCACAGAGATCCGCCTGGCTCTGCCTCCCGAGTGCTGGGATTAAAGGCGGGTGCCACTATGGCCCTGGCCAGATCTACTTCCATCATCTCCCAGGCTGGCCTTGAACTTGCAGTGAGCCTCTTGTGCCTCAGCCTCCTGGAGTGCCGGTTTACAGGCCTGAATCCAAATGCCCCCCTGTTTTCTTGAGACAGAGTCTATGTGGCCCAGAATGCCCTGGAATTAGGAATCCTCCTGACTCCGCTTCCTGAGTGCTGGGTACACCTGGCTCCCTACTTTTTTATCTATTGCTTTAATTAACAGTAAATGTCTTGTAAACTATGTTCACATGTGCCCAGGCACTGCAGAGACCTCCCGCTCAGTTACTGGACCGGTGATTCTCGGTGATGAGGGTTCTTGTCAGAACTGAACAGCTAGGTACTGGAGCAGGGAGCAGTGCAGGCTAATCTTCTGCAAGGTGGTTCACGAGGGAGTGACCAATGGTTCTTCATTCTCAAACAGAAGAGGCAGAGACCAAGACAACAAGAAAGCCTGCTTTTGTTTTTATTGGAGGCTCAGGTGGCACATGACAGTTCATAAAATGGCTTCAGAGGTGTTGGGAGGAGGTAGAAGGGAAACAAAAAATAAATGGGCGGGGTAAACCAATCAGGAGGGGGTGAAGAGCGGGCTGGTTCCTTCTCAGCCTGACTTAGGGGAGGGAGCGGATGCCTCTGAACAGTGAGGACGGATCCCTTCCTTCAACCCTTGGGAGGGAGAGGGAAAAAAGAGAAAAAAGCCAAAGGCTGTTGCTTTGGCCCTCCTGAGTCTCAAGGGAAAAGCCGATGTTTTGATGTCATGAATTATGGGAAAGGGGGGAGGGGGATGCTGGGTAGTCAGTTGGAAACTGGCAGATACCTAATAGAAAGAAAAGAGAAATCATAAAGGATAACTTAGCGGAATCCAGTCATCCGTCCTGAGAGGGGCAGCACTCACCAGATGGTAGCTCTGGGTGTCCTCTGAGTTGGAATCACTCCAGTATGGTGGTGGGGGGGTCCCCACTGTTGATAGGTGCTGAGGTCTGAAGAGACCAGTGGTTAATTAAGACCTGTTTACAACCTACTTCAACGTTTTCTTAACTTTCCTCTTCTCACCCCTTCTAACCAACTCCCAGAGTTCACGGCTTGCTGGCCTGTGCTGGGGTTTCCTGGTGAATACAATGTCTGCCAGGGCGGGTGGGCCAAGCAGGTGGGCAGGAGGGGCAGAAGACTGAATCGGAAGCCCAGGAAAAAGACACAAAGAGGCAAGTGGTCTTGGCCTTTCCCACACCGAGGTCTGGGCAACCGAGAGCCTCACCTCTGCGGCTATCGGCTGCCGGGGGCCAGGGGGCTGCTGCCGACGGCGCTGGAAGTAGGGTCGGTTTCGTGGACGCTGGGGCTCAGGCCGGGAGCCATCAGTGGGGCCTTGGCTGGGCTTGGTCTCGCCATCCCCACCTTCTGTGGTAGGCTGTTGGGGTGGCCTGGGGCGGAAAGGCCTAGAAAAGAAACCAACTCTGACAGGACGGGGCCCCTAGTGGAGAGTCCCTTCCCCAGTTCCCTGTTTTCTTGTCCCCATCTGCTCCAGGCTCTTTGAACTCCTCCTTTTACAAGGGCCCAACACTGGACCCTGAAGGGGAAGCCAGGCCAAGTCTTACCTTCGGTACCTGGGCCGGAACCTGGGTGGGGGCACCCGTTCATCTCCTTGCTGTTGGTCCCCCTCCAGTGGGGCTGTCTCCTTGGGTTCTACCCCGTCGGAGCCCTGGAAATACACAAGGCCTAGGTGAGCTACTGAGCTCCGCTGCTGGCCCTGGGCCAGGTCACCCTTGGCTCTTCCTAGTCTCAGGTCTGCTTCCTCCGAGGGTTCTATGGTCCGCCCTCTCAACTGGCCCACTTCTTCCCGGAATGTGGAGGGCTGCCTCCCTGACTACAACCCCATCTATCTCACCTCTATGGGCTGCTGCTGATTGGGGGGCCGAGGGCCTCGCACAAACCGCCTTCGATAGAAGAAGGGTGGTGGGCGCCGTCGTCTAGGCCGCTGCCCCGAGTCCTCTGCCCGCTCCCCTTCGCTGCCAGGTTCAGTCCCACCCGAGGGAGCCTCTGCCACCATGGGTGGTGGGGCAGCTGGACGAGGCCGGGGGATGAATCTGCGGAACCTACGTCGATTGGGAGCATAGCGGCTGCCCTTCACCGGCACCCCCCCAGGCCCAGTTACATTAGCAGCTTCTGCACCCTGGGGAGGCAGAGAGGGAGGAGTCAGAACTGGCCCTGACCACAAGCATGACCACTTGCAAACCTGCCAGATCACTGTGGCCCCTTCTTCCGGCCCAAGTCCTCTATCCTGTGGCATCTCAAAATCACTTCCTCCCTCCCCCAAGGGGCAGCAGAAGGAGTTTGTACCCATCTGAGAAGAAACAACTTGTCCTTAGAAATAACTGCCACACTCCCCCCAGAGTGTAAAGACAGGACAGGATGAGATAGAGAGGGCCACTGTCCCCTCCTTCACTCCAGAGGACTGACTGAGGAGGGTCCTGTTAGGGCTGGGGTCCCGTGTAGAAAACAGACATGAAGTGCTTGGTGAACTAAAGAGAAGAAACCCAGATGTTACTGGCTGGTGACAGGGATGGATTCTTTAGGACATGTCCTAGAACAGCCCTAGCATTCGACAACATCCAGGTGAGAGCGCACAGGCCCATCCCCACAATCAGAGGCAGAGCCGGTCCCAGGAGTCAAAGCCTAGGCCAACAACCAGGCCACCCCCCCACAGTCCTGCCAACTCCACCCCACAGCAGCTCCCAAACCTTCTCTCCTTCCACGACATCGAACTCCACAGTCTCCCCATCTCCAACACTTCGCAGAAACTTCCTGGGGTTGTTTCTTTTAATAGCTGTCTGGTTGGGGGAAAAGTCAGGAGAAAGGTGAGGGCAGAGACCAGGATGTCTCACGAGCTTCAGCCTCCACCCAGCTCCACTCTGACAGTTTATTGGAGTGTAGGGCCGAAGGGCAGAGCAGGAAAATAAGTGTTCAAAGTAGTAGGGGAGGGCCTGGAGCACAGCTCCACAGCACCGTAAGAAATAAATGTATTAGTAGGGGAGAGTCATGAACTAGAGGTCTGGGGGGTCCACTGTAAAGTTACCACTGGCCCCAAGATGTCCTCCCCCTTTACCCCTCCGGACTTCAAAAACTGGAGGCAGTAGAAACTCAAAAGCAAAACAAAGGCTGAAATGTCTTGTTGTAAAATGGGTGAAACATACTGTGCTTCTTACCTCGATCCCACTGAGCACTCTCCACCAGAGCAGTGGTTCTCAAACTAGCCAGTATCAGAATCACCTGGGAGCATGTTAAAACAGAGTGCCCGGCCCCAGCCCCAAGGCTGATTAACTCAGTGGCTTGGGCAGGGCCTGAGATCAGGTGATGCTGCTGCTGCTGCTGGTGCAGGGAACACCCTGAGACCCACTGCACCCAAGTGTCTCTGGCCTTGCCCTCGGAAAATTGCCTGATTCCTTCCTGTGGTGTTACCAGGTCCCAGGAGGTGGTGAGCGTGCCCTTGTCCCGAGGGCACCACACACAACTCTGACAGCTGTTCCCGCAACTCAAGGAAAGTGGAGCTAATGGTGGTTCACACAGGCACCTGAGGTTTAACCAACAGACCGGAGGCCGGCTATTCCTCACGGGCAGGCCGTTGTCAAGTTAGGAGCCAGAGAAATGTATTGTGTGCAGCTAGAGGTTGTGGCAAAGGCTTCCAAAGAGAGGGCCGGGGCCTCCGCCCCCCAGGAAGCCAGCCTAGCTCTTACCTGGTGAACAAAGACATCCTCCTTGGTGTCATTCCTGCAGAACAGGACGGATGGTTAAGGGGGTGATGGGTAATAAGGCACTCAGCTCCACTGAGGCCTCCCTAGGTGCCCATTCCCAAGACGGGCCCATTTTCTCTACTGTTTCAGTTCCAGGGGTATGACGGGGCCCTGGGGGCAGGAAGAGCAAGCCCGCAGGGCCCCTAAAGCTGGCACAAAGAGAAGCATGCTGCAGATGCCCAGCAAACACTTGGATATAAGGAAGTTAGGAGGAGGAGGCCACAAAGGCACCTTCAAGGGGCCAGGACAGCCTCACCTTCTACCCCAGGGGCACCTCAGAACCTGCTGGTGCCGGGCCTAACTGTCCCTGGCCAATATCCCCTCCTCCCCTCAACCCCTGTTGCGGTTGGAAAATTCCACAGGCTCCTTCCTTCTATGCTCAGAGGAGGAGAAAGCAGGGCCAGGGGCATACAGCTGTGAGAACAGGGCATAAGGTGCCTTCTCCAGACAGCCACGAAGCCTTATCTTCACCCTCAGCCCGGAGGTAATCCACAGGCTCCCTCTACACAAACTGAACAGGGTGAAAAGACACTCCCGTTCGCTGGCACTACCTTGCCTATGACTCTGGTTTAATCCCAGGACAGGGGACAGGAGGCATTCTTTGCACGAAGCCGCCTTCCCCAGAACAAATGTTCTAGTCTTAAAGTACTTGGGTCTGCACAAAGGTCAGCCTGCAAAGAGGGAACTGAGGCTCCCAGGAGGGCTTGGCTGGGCAGGGTGCCTGGGCTGGGGAAGGCCACAGTAGGGAGCCCTGGCTCTCCTCAGAATCTTCTACCAGAGGGGTGGGGCTGCCAAGTGAAGGAAAGCGGCGTCTCTAGCTGGGCAGGCACTCCCCCCACTCCCCACCAGCTTCAGTCCCATCAGGTGTGGGTGTAGGGGGTGGGGTGGGGGATGGGTCAAATGAGCCACAGCTCTGTAGAGAATTTGTGTAGGTGCCTTGAGTGTTGCCCTTAACCAGGAAACCAATGAGGGCGCCAACCAGGAGCCCCAAACATTCTACCCCAAAGGCACACAGCAAGCTAAGAATAATGAAGCAACTCCAGAAGGTGAGACAGAGGAGCTGGGAAGGGCAGGGTCAGGTTTGCCAAGTTCCTGCATCATTAATCCTCGGCTGCCCTTGAAGATGTGGATGCAGCTTCATCTTGCCAGTAAGCACACATTTGTGCTGTGGTTAAAGACTCTCAACCAGCCTCAGCTGGACATCACAACCATGTGCCTTGGCAGGGCCAGAGATGAAATGAGGTGTCCAATCCCACAGGCCAGTTCGGAAAAGACACCCATTCCTCCCCCTCCCTGGGTTCCTTGGATACCTGTTGATGAATCCGTAACCATTCCGGACGTTGAACCATTTGACAGTGCCCAGGACTTGGATTGCTGCCAGGCAGAGATGCAGTGGGGACAGTAAGATGGGGGAAGAGACGGAGTTGGGCTGAGTTTTGAGAGACAACTAAGCTAAAAGCTAACCTGCCTCCCTGGTAAGTTTCGAGTCATCAGATTTCACTGGGAGCGCCAAGATATTCTCACCCTGGTTCTACCAATTGGAGTCACTCACACAGGGGACTCAGGCGTTCACACCCACGTTCCTCACACCCTACCAAGTTCGGGTCCTTCACCTAGAACCGGCTACTCACCTGGTCCACCCTCAACAGGCTCAACAGCCCTTTCTAGCCCTCCCAAACTTAAGGGTCCCCACTGCACCTGCTTCCTCAAGCTCGGAGGGTGACCTAACAAGAATTGGAGTCAACTACACCAAGTCTCCCGCCAACCGGGGCGTGGCCAGGCCCTGAGGCTTTATTTTCCGACCCAAGGCCCTAGCTGGACCTGCCCGGCCCGCCCGCCCGCCTGCCCGGGAAGGGGCAGCGAGCTTTCCCTCCAGGGGAATCCACTAATAGTTCGTCGGGCCGCTCCGGGACCGGTTAGTCCTTCGGGACCGGTTAGTCCTTCGGGACCGGCTGCCCCTCCCCCAGCCCGCCGACCGCCCCCCCCCCAGAGCCGCCCTAGCGCGCCCCCCCCCCTCACCCAGCACCGGCTTGTCCGCCTGACTCCGGGCCGGGGGCGCGGGAGTCCCCGAAGCCGCCGTCGCCGGGTTACCAGGGGTGCGAGGGCCAGGCGCTGCGGGGGTCCCGGCAGCGGGGCCAGAGGCGGCTCCGCCCCCGCCGCCCGCCCCGCCGCCTGCTTTCTGCGGCTCTCCCGCGGGCACCGGTACCACCACCGCTACCACCCCTGCCGCCGTCGCGGGCACCGTCGCCGCGGGGGCCGCTGTCGCCACCACTGCCGCCTCCGCCTCGCTCATCCCGCCGGGTCCAGTACCGGCCCCCGCCGCCACCGCCTCCTCCGCCGCTGCCACCACCACCGCCCCGGCCCCTCCCCCCGGCTCGCGGACCGGCCACCGGGCTCGGTCCTCGCGCCCCGAGCCTCGCCCGCACGCCTGCCGCGGGGCCCTGGGCCGAGGCCAATCGCAGCCGGCTGTAGCGGCGCGCTCGGGTCCCGCCTCCCGGCCGCAGGCCAATCCCAGCCGCGCAGCCCCCCGGGCCCGCACGCCAGCCCCGCCTCCCGGGCTCGGCCCCGCAGCCGCGGCCCCCGCCCGCCCCTCCCTAAGTACACCTGGGCCCCGCCTCCCCGCCGTCACGTGGGCCGCTCGGCGCAGCCCATTGGCCAGGGGCTCCTTTCCCCTCCCCCCCGCCGTCCCCTTTCCACCGGCCGCGGGAAATCAAACCGGCTGGTGGCGCCCCAACGGCCACCTGGCTTCTGCGCGCCAGGCCGGGGTCCGGACGAGCCTCCCAGGTTGCCCCTGACGACCCGGGTGGGGGGTAGCGGCCGGCAGCCGCGGTTCTGCGGCGAGGGCCCCCGCGGGCCTCCACCCTTCCGACGGTCGGTGCCGCGACCCCACCGCCCCGGGTACCTTTTCGCACAGAACCTCCCCGCACAGCGGTTATCACCAGCAGAAGCCCACACACACACCCCGTTTTTAGGGTTTTAGGGTTTTTGAAACCTTGAACTCTCGAGCATCTCACTTTCGACTCCCCAAAGTGCAGCGTCGCCTCGAGTTAAAAGTCAGCCGGGGTCATATAGTCAATTCCGGGACAGTGTGGGCTACCGTGAGAGACAGTGTCTCAAGAAAAGAGAGAAAAGGAGAAAGCGAGGTTTACAGATTTAGAACAACGTCCAGCTCTTTGCCCAGTTTTAATAACCCGAAAACCCCTTTTTAGGTTGAGTATGGTAGATGACACCCTTAATTCCAGCACTCTGAAGGCTGAGGCAGGAAGACTCAGTAGTTTTGAGGCCAGCCAGGACTCATGTGTTAAAAACAAGCAAACCGAAAGACAAGTTATTTTTGCTACAAGAAGTTCCCTTAAGCCTCTTCTGGGTAACCGGGGCCTCCTGACCCCCCCGCCACAGTTCCGACGTCAGATTTTCTTCGGTTCGGGATCGCAGGACCCCTGGCTCACCTGGGCTTTGTACATGCAGTTTGCTTAGAATTTACTCTTTGTCTCTTGGGGATGAGTCTCTCCAACTATCAGCTACTCTATCTTATCGTGACATTTCTTAAAAATATGCAGTGTTTTGACCGTTTGTTTCTTCCAATCCTCTGAACACACACTAGGCAGTAAAATGCCACAGCAATAACAAATTTTGTAGTGATGCCTGACATCTGTAACATCGCACCACCGATCAATTTATTCACTAAGTGTTGATGATTCCCAATCTGCAGGCGGCTTTAAGTCAGTCTTTCGAGGGCCGCCTCCTCCACATGAGGGGACACGGACGACACTTTACAGAGTTCATTTTTATCTGGTAAAGCGCCCCCCGGGGAGTAGCACGAGTCGCCGCCGCTGCGCACTCCGCAAGTGCGCTCGGGCTGTGCCAGGTCCGCAACGCCGGCGGCCGCGGCGTGGTCTCTCCCTGTCCCGGCGCGCCCTCTGCTGGCCTCTCCCGGAGTCCACCCAGCCACAATTCCAAACCAGAATTCCATCAGCAAACTTGTCCACCCAGCCCCTCTGGTCCTTTCAGAGTTGAGGATTGTGATTTCCAAGCCAATCAGGCACAGTGAACAGAAAAAGAGAAGAGAAAAAGAAAACAAATCTCCAGTGAGTCAGTAAGGTACACAGAAATGACGGCTCCTTCCTTACACTGTAAGTACGATGTACCTGGGTCTAGCCTCGAAGCCTGGCTGGGGAACGTAATCAGCACAGCTCACTGTTGGAACAGAAGAATCACAAAGGTGTGAGAGGTGTGGAGGAGTTCAGGTGTGGGCTGAGTAATGAGTCTGAGGGTGAAGTGAGAGGAATCCCACAGGAAGAGGTGAGCCTTTTTTGTAGTAAGATTCGAAAACTGAGCCTGGCCGTGGTGGCGCACGTCTTTAATCCCAGCACTCAGGAGGCAGAGGTAAGCAGATCTCTGTGAGTTTGAGGCCAGCCTGGTCTACAGAGTGAGTTCCAGGACAGCCAAGGCAGCACAGAGAAACTCTGTCTGAGAGAGAGGGGGGTGGGGTGGGGATTGGTAAAGGTCAGGGATGTAGCTCAGTTGTCAGAAAGCTTGGCTATCATTCACAAAGCCCGGGGTTTTGGGGCTGGAGAGTTAGTTTGGGTTAAGAGCACCAGCTGCTCATGCAGAGGACCTGGGTTCAGTTCCCAGGACATGTGATGGTCCACAAACCATTATAACTCCGGTTCCAAGGAATCTGACGCCTTTTCTGACCTCTTTGGTCACTAGTCAACTGCAGGGTGAACATACATACATGTAAGCAAAAACACTCATAAAATAAGTAACTCTAAAATATTATTTATTTTATTTATTTATTTTTCAAGACAGGGTTTCACTCTGTAGCCCTGACTGACCTGGAACTCAATCTGTAGGACAAGCTGGCCTTGAACTCACAGAGATCCTTCTGCCTCTGTCTCCCAAGTGCTAGGATTAAAGGTGTGTGCCACCACCATGGGCTTTAAAGATATTTTTGATAAAATGAAAACGGTTATCAGGCTCTACCTTGTAGATGTCAGACAGACAGTCTACCATTGAGCTATAACCCAGTCTCTCAAACTGTTTAGTTGTTTTTCAGTTTGCTTGTTGTTTTGAGATGAGTTTTCACCGTGTAGATTAGGCTGGCCTTGAACTCAGAAATCCACCGTCCCTGCTTCAAGTACCACCATGAAGCAGAGGCTTTCTTTCCCAACTGAGACATTTGTGGATGACTTACTTACATTTTTTTTGGTAGTCCTGGCTAACTCTCTCACTCAGCTAGATCCCCTGACTTTCTTACCCATTTTTTACATTGTTTTTTTTCTTCTGGAGACAGAGTCTCATTAGGTTGCTCTGGCTGGCCTTTAACTCCTTCTTAACTTAGGTAGAACTTGAACTTTAGACCTTTCTACCTCAGGCATCTTCATCGCCATTGGCCTCTTCCACACCCCAGCCCTCTCGAACCCCCCAGCCTCTTTTTTACAGCTTGCCCTACACAATCTCAGGACGGCTAACATCTCTGGGGGCTATGTTCTATCACTCGTAGATAAATTTTATTTATTCTCTGGCTTTGGTGATCACTTTCTTTTTAATCTATTAAAATTTATACTTATTAGCTAGGTGTAGTGGTGCACACCTTTAATCCCAGCACTCAGAAGGCACAGGCAAATGGAGCTCTGTGAGTTTGAAGCCAGCCTGGTCTACATAATGAGTTCCAGGAGATCTGCCTCAAAAAAAAAATAAAATAAAGTAAACAAAATATTACATTTATTGGAGGATGGAGAGACGGCTCAGCGTTTAAGAGTGCTTGCTCTCTTGCAGAGAACCTGGGTTTGGTTTGCAGCATCCACATGGTGGCTCATAACCATCTGTACCTCAGGGGACCTGACACCCTCTATTGGCCTTATCAGGCCCTGCAGGCGGGTGGTGCATTTGCATACACGCAGGCCAAACACTCACTTATTTTTTTTTCCTTTCTAAATTGTAATTACCCATTGGAGGAGCATATGCCAGAGTGCGTGTGGAGGTCACAGGCAGCTTGTGGGAGTGGGCGCTCTCCTTCCACCACGTGTGCCTCGTGGGTCAAACGCAGGTGGTAAAGCTTTGCAGCAGATGCCTTTCCCTGATGAGCACCCCGCTGGCCCTAAGTACCCACTTCCTGATAGCTCGCAAACCTGTCTCCAATCCTGAGTCCTTCCCACCTCCGGCCAGACCCTGAGACAGTCCTCTCTAAGCCATGTACTCAGCCTTGTGAACAAAGCCAGGCTTAAGCTCCCCTCTTCTCCCTCACTGAGTTAGGTTCCCAGTGTGACCACAGTCACTCATGGCCATTCCTCACCCTCATTTCAGAACAGTCTCCCCTGGGTGCTAAGGCTCGCCAAGGCAAAGGTGAAAACTGGTGGCATTTATTTTAGCTATTTCAACATTAAAAGGCTAGTGTAGCTAAGGTGATGGTGGTGCACGCCTTTAATCCCAGCACTGGGGGGTGGGGGTGGGGGTGGAGACAGAGGCAGGTGGAGCTCTGTGAGTTTGAGGCTAGCCTGGTCTAAAGAGTTTCAGGACAGCCGGGCGGTGGTGGCGCACGCCTTTAATCCCAGCACTCGGGAGGCAGAGCCAGGCGGATCTCTGTGAGTTCGAGGCCAGCCTGGTCTCCAAAGTGAGTTCCAGGAAAGGCGCAAAGCTACACAGAGAAACCCTGTCTCGAAAAAACCAAAAAAAAAAAAAAAAAAAAAAAAAAAAAAAAAAAAAAAAGAGTTTCAGGACAACCAGGGCAACACAGAGAAACCTTGTTTTCAAACAAACAAAAAGCTAGTGTCACCTGTGTCCCCTCTCAGCATGAACTTCCAGGGACTTTCCTCCCCAACTTGTTTTTTTGGTTTTTTGATGGGGAGTTTTTGCCCAAATTGTTTTTCCTCCCTCTTTTCTTTGTTCGGAGGAAAGTGGTTAAGATGGCGTCCTGCTATGTAGCTCTTCTTGGCCTGGGGCTCAGTGCGTAGCCAGGCCCATCTGTCTTCATCCTGTGGCGATCCTTCTGTCCCTTCCTCCCTGTACTGGGATTAAAGGTGTGCTCCACCATGCCACTCTCTTGTCCCCAACCTCCACCCCCCCTTTTTTGTTTGTTTTGGTTTTCAAGACAAGGTTTCTCTGTGTAACCCTGGCTGTCCTGGAACTCGCTCTGTAGACCAGGCTAGCCTCAAACTCAGAGACCCTGCCTCTGCCTCTGCCTCCCGAGTGCTGGAATTAAAGGCGGACATAGGAATGTGTGGCTTCTTTCCTCTCTTTTACAGCTGCACTCTTGTTTCTTAGCTTAGGCTGTCCCATACCTATGGCCACTGTCACTTCCTCCTTCTCTCACATCTTAGCTGCCCTCACCTCTGCCTTCCCTAGAGCTGCTGGCACCCTGCCAAGCCATACCCTTTCTCCACCCACCACCACTCCATCCCATCTGTTACTTCTGATACTCTTGTTTACCACTTCTTTCTTGGAACTTCTATCTCATAATTTTCCTTTTAACTAGTAGTAATACATAATAGAAATTTATTCCTTGTTGTTCTAGAAGTCCAAGACCAAGGCAGTTTCAGTGTCTTGTTGAAGGCCTTGGGTTCTGTTCCCAAGGAGGTATCTTCCTCCACCCCCACCCCCAACCCCCACCCCGTGTAGTGCTGGCCAGCCTGGAACTCACTCTGTAGACCAGACTGGCCTGGAACTCACAGAGATCCGCCTGACTCTGCCTCTCATGTGCTGGGGTTAAAGATGCTTTTTTTTTTATTCATTCATTGTAATGTCTTGCTTGTGTGTATGCCTATGCACCACACGCAGTCAGTGTCAAAAGGGGATGTCAGATCCCCTGGAACTAGAATTACAGCCCATGGTGAGCCACCATGTAGGTGCTGGGAACTGAACCCAGGTCCGCTGCAAGAGCAGCCAGTGCTCACAACTTCTGAGCCTTCTCTCCAGCATGTTTTTGTTTTTGTTTTTGAGACAGGGCTCACTATGTAGCCATGACTGGCCTGGAACTCACTGTGTAGACCAGGCTGGCCTCAAAACATGGAGAACCGCTCCTCTCCCTCCCAATACTGAAATCAAAAGCATGGGCCACCATGCCTTGCTGTATTGTTTGGTTTTCCTCCTACAAGGTGTCTTGTGCACTGTCCTCACATGACAGGGAGATTTAAAGGCCCCCAAATGGTGTCTTGTGCACTGTCCTCACATGACAGGGAGATTTAAAGGCCCCCAAATGGTGTCTTGTGCACTGTCCTCACATGACAGTGAGAATTAAAGGCCCCCAAATGGTCCTAAGCCTGTTCTCTAGAGCTTTTAAAGTTCAACCCATTCATAATGGCAGAGAACTACAGTGTATTGAGTACTCACTGTGCTGCGGGGTGAGCTAAGCCGTTCAGATGCCTTAGGTTTTCTGGTGCCTGTAATCATGAAAAGAAGTTATGGTGAAAATCATCTTTTCTTTGTTGTTGTTGTTTTGTTTTTTGAGACAGGGTTTCTCTTTGTATAGCAGTTCTGGAACTCATTTTGTAGACCAGGCTGGCCTCGAACTCAAAGATCAACCTGCTTCTGCCTCTCAAGTGCTGGGATTAAAGGCGTTCAGCACCACAGCCCCCACAGGCCTGTTGCTCTTTGAGTCTGAAGAGAACATTAAGTGCCCATGGTTGTGAGCCATCATGTGGGTGCTGGGAATCGAACCCAGGTCCTCTGAAAGAGCAGCCAGTTCTCTTAACCTCTAAGACATCTCTTCAGTCCCTTTTTTGGTTTTGTTTAACATGTATTTTATGTATTTATTTGAGTGCTTGCACACACACACACACACACACACACACACACACACACACACACACACCCCACAGTGCTCATGTGGAGGTAAGAGGACAATTTGCAGGAGTTAAGGTCTCCTTCTACCACGGGGCTTCTGGGGATGGAATACAGGCTTAGTGGCAAATGTCTTAACCATTGAGCCATCTCTTCAGCCCTATTTTGATTTTGTTTTTTAAGATTGATTGATTGATTTTTTTTTTTTTTTTTTTTTCCGAGACAGGGTTTCTCTGTGTAGCTTTGCGCCTTTCCTGGAGCTCACTTGGTAGCCCAGGCTGGCTTCGAACTCACAGAGATCCGCCTGGCTCTGCCTCCCGAGTGCTGGGATTAAAGGCGTGCGCCACCACCGCCCGGCGATTGATTGATTTTTGTGTGTATGGGTGTTTTGCCTGCATTTATGTCTGTCATGTGTGTGCAGTGCCAGGGGAGGCCAGAAGAGGGCGTTGGGTACCTTGGAACTGGACAAACTGTCATGAGTCACCTTCTGAGTGCTAGAAATTGAATCTGGTCTTCTTAACCACTGAGCCATCTCTTCAGTCTGGTTTGTTTGTTTGTTTGTTTGTTTTGACTCAGGGTCTCTTTATAGCCTAGACTGGTTAACTTTGAGCAACTAATTCTCCTATTTATTCCTCCCAAGTGCTCAGGTTATAGTCATACGCAACCAGGCCTAGCTGAGATTTTTGTTTTCAAATTTAACTTTGTGTTTGTGTTTGTGTATGGACTTCACTACTCCCACACCGTCAGGTGCGAGCTGATTAGGAGTTGAGTTTGATCTTTCAGCTCTGACTTCCTCCTGAACTCACAGCTGAAAAGCTCTGGGATCCTCTCACACAGTTGAATGAGAGACCTCTGTCTTGAACTCTACCCCTCCTTCCTCAGAGGCTCACTCTCTCTGGATCCTGTCAATCCCTCATCCTCACCTCCATTTGTTTCTTCCCATCCCCTCTGCCCCCACCTGGTTCATACCACTGCCATGGCAGCAGCCTCTGCCTTCTTGGCCCCCTTCCTGCAGTGGAATCACCCGGTCGGTCCCCGTTCTGGGCAGTGCATCACCTAGAAGCAGTGTCCGGTCCTGTTGTCATGACTGTGTTCCTTAGCACTGGATATTCTCACATTCATAGTTTGTTTCCTTATGACAATAGGGGTTGGATCTAGAGCCTATAGCTTGCTAAGCAAGCTCTCTATCACTGAGACCCCACATCGAGATATACAGTTCATGGGCTTGTGGGCCTCATACGACCCAGGATAGGTGTGGAATGTGTCCAAGCACAGAACTGTAAACTTAGTTAAAACATGTAACGTGTGTACCATGCCCATGCCTAGTGAAGGTTGGAGGAGGCAACAGATCTCCAGGAAACAGAGTTACGGTGGTTGGGACCACCGCGTGGGTTCTGGGAACCAAACCCTGTCTTTTGAAGAGCAGCAAGTCCTCTTGACCACTGAACCCTCTCTCCAGCCCTCTTCCTGAATTATTAAAGGAATTTCCACCGCTCAGCAGCTGCTCCTCCATCCTCTGCCTTTGCTCCTTGGCAGCTAAGATGTCAAAGGTCCTAAAACTTGTCAATTAATTTTCATAATAAATATAAATAAATATTGTTCCTCATCTATTATTTAATCCCAGCATGGTTTCTACAAATTCAAAAAAGAAAATAAAATCCCCCACCTACAAACAAATACACATGAATATCAATGAAAAGCAGACAGTCTTTTTTTTTTTTTTTTGGTCAAGACAACTAGTAAGACACTCTGCTTAACATTTAGGGAATTTGTGCAAATTTTCAGACTGTAAATTAAAAAGGCAAAAACTAAAAACCATGCTGCCCAACTTGGGGCATATTAAGGATTGCATCATAAAGACAAAATCGCAGAACTGGGGGAAGAGAGACTATTATAAAGTCATAACTCAGGGGATGGAAATTTGACTCGGCTTTTAAGAGTGCTTGCTGCTCTTGCAGGAAACCTGAGTTTGAAGAGCACAATGAGAACTCACAGAATTGCAGCTAATTCCACTGAACCAGATGTCAATTCAGTAATTTCTCAAATAAAAGGTCAAATATCCCACTAGTTTGATGTTGCCTTTTTATCATTTCTGTGTGTGATTTTTTAGTGTGGATGTGTGTGCTCAGGCATACATGTGAAGGTCAGAGGATTTGTCTGTGAGTCCCAGGTATTGAACTCAGGTTGTTAGGCCTGTGTGGCAAGCAGTTCTATCCACTGAGCTATCTCACAGGTCCTCTTTGACTAGTTTTCTAGGCAGAGTTTCACTGTGTAGCTAGCTCTGACTGACTTGTCAGTAGCTACATAAACCAGGCTGACCTTGAACTCACAGAGATCTGCCTGACACCTCCTCAGTGCTGGCATTGAAGGAGTGTGCCACTCAGCTTTGTTTGTTTGTTTGTTTGTTTTTGGTTTTCCAAAGACAGGGTTTCTCTGTTTAGTTCTTGCTGTCCTGGACCCCACTTTACATTCTCAAGTAGGAGCATTTGGGATTACAGATGTATATTACCTCACTGACTTCATGTGACTTCTGGGGATTCAAACCCAGGTCATCAACCTGGGTGGTAAGTTCTTACCCTTCGAGCCCACTTATTTTTTTTAAATAGGTTTTTATTTTAAACTTAAAAGAGGAGGGTCTGGAGAGATGCCTCAGTGGTTGGGAGATTGTATTACCAGGCTGGCCTTGAACTCACAGAGATCCACCTGCCTCTGCCCCCCAAGTGCTGGGACTAAAGGTGCTGCAGACACCACTACCATCTAGCAGCCTTGTTTGTTTTAAGGTTTATTCAAACAAGGTGGTGGTGGTGCACACCTTTAATGCTAGCACTCAGGAAGCAGAGGCAGGTGAATCTCTGAGTTCAAGGCCAGCCTGGTCTACAGAGTGAGTTCCAGGACAGCCAGGATTACACAGAGAAACCATGTCCTGAAAAACCAAAGGTTTCGAATCCTGTGTGTCTGTTTATTTTGATACACAGGCACACCTGCATGAAGAGGCCTGAGGCATTGGATCCCTGGAGCCAGATTTAGAGGCCATTGTGAGATGCCTGAGGGGGGTGCTGAGCATTGAACTCACTAATACAGTCTCCCAACCACTGAGGCATCTCTCCAGACCCGCCTTCCTCTTTTTTTTTTTTTTTAATAATTTATGTATTTTATGTGCATTGGCGTTTTGCCTGTGTGCATGTTTATGTAAGGATGTTGGATCCCCTGGAACTGGAGTTACAGTTGTGAGCAGCCATGTAGGTGCTGGGAATTGAACCCGGGTCCTCTGAAAGAGCAGCCAGTGCCCTTAACCACTGAGCCATATCTCCAGCCCCTCCTCTTTTAAGTTTAAAATAAAAACATATTTAAAAAAAAATAAGTGGGCTCGAAGGGTAAGGACTTGCCACTCAGGGTGATGACCTGGGTTTGAATCCCCAGAAGTCACATGAAGTCAGTGAGGTAATATACATCTGTAATCCTAAATGCTCCTACTTGAGAATGTAAAGTGGGGTCCGGAGAATCCGGGAAGTTTGGGGGCCACCTAGCAGGCCATAGGCATCAATATACAATAAAGAGACCCAGTTTTAAATGGGGTGGTGACAAGGACCCACACCTGAAGTTGTATTTTGATCTCCACATGTGGTGCACAAATGTCCACACTCACACACAAAAATGCACAAAAATATACATAAAGATAAAAAAAAAAAAATCAAGCCGGGCGGTGGTGGCGCACGCCTTTAATCCCAGCACTCGGGAGGCAGAGCCAGGCGGATCTCCGTGAGTTCAAGGCCAGCCTGGGCTACCAAGTGAGTTCCAGGAAAGGCGCAAAGCTACACAGGGAAACCCTGTCTCGAAAAACCAAAAAAAAAAAAAAAAAATCAAGGCTGGAGAGATGGTTCAGTGGTTAAGAGTACTTGCTGCTCTTCCAGAGGACCTAAATTCGAGTTCCTAACCCCCATGTCAGGCCGCTCATGGACATCTTTAACTCCATCTCTGAGGCCTCAGGCCTCTGAAGACACCTGCATTTACTGCACACATCTATAACCTAACTTAAAGTAATAAAAGTAAATCTTAAGCATTTTTTCATGTGTGTGGGTGTTTTTTCTGAATATAAATTTGTGGGCCATGTGCCTTCAGAGGCCAGAAAAAGGAGACAGACTCCTGGAATTGGAGTCATCATGTACAAGTTAGGGCTCAATCCTGGGTCCTCTGCATGAGGAGCCAGTGCTCTTAACTGCTGAGACATCTCTCTAATCCCAGTAAAAAGAAATCATAAAAAACAAACAAACCTGCCAGGAATAGTGTCCCACAACTTTAATCCCAGCATTCAGTCAGGGGCAGGGAGATCTGAGTGGTTTACACAGGGAGTTCCAGGCCAGCAGAGTCACATAGTGAGACCCTGTGTCAAACCAAACCAAACCAAAGAGGGCTGGGGAGATGGCTCAGTGATTAAAACCACTTACTGCAGCCGGGCGGTGGTGGTGCACACCTTTAATCCCAGCACTGGAGAGAGCGAGCCAGGCGGATCTCTGTGAGTTCGAGGCCAGCCTGGGCTACAGAGTGAGTTCCAGGAAAGGCTTCAAAGCTACACAGAGAAACCTTGTCTCAAACAAAAAACAAAAAAACAAAATTAAAAAAAAACACCAAAAAACAAAAAGCCATTTACTGCTTGTCCATAGGATGAACATCTGTTCATGCCCCTCAGCTACAGCAGAGGACTCATAACTGATTCTAAGTCCAGTTCCAAGGGATCCGACAACCTCTTCTGGCCTCTGTACATGTACACACACACACACACACACATTAAAAAAATTTTTTTTTACATTGTTTTAATCAAGTAATGTAGCTGTTTGAAACAGAAAACTTTTAAAGACACCTTAATAGAGCAATGGACGATTGATTACTCCTAACCCCCAGATTGTGTGAATTTGAACCCCACTGGTTTGGCGCCAGACAGAACAGTGGCTGAAGCCCATGCCCTTCCTCAGTATTGAAGACCTGACTGTAACAGCTCTCAGACAAAATCCTCCCAGCCTGGGGCTGCACATGCCGACCTACGTGAGAGTCTCCTGGTGACAAATGGATGGTCAGGCCATGCAACAAAGAATCTGAAGCCTGGGAGACGAGATTGCAGAGTTTGTAAACACCTCTTCTTTGGTGTGACACTGCGTATTTCCTTGTTACCAGTCCAGGTATATGGCTCCCATTCCATGCTCAGCAGACTCAAGGTTTTCATTTTACCAAAAGTTGTATCATTTCAATGCAAAAAGTTTACATCTTTATTAAGTTTTATAATCTGTGAGATGGATGGCATAAAGGGTAAGATCTAAACAACGTTATGAGCTAGTATGCGACACAAGTTAACCACCTGGGTTCTTAACTCCAAGAACGCACTTTTGTGGAAAGGAATATATGATAACAAGTTTTTAATTTTTTTTTGTTTGTTGTTTTTGAGACAGGGTTTCTCTGTATAGCTTTGGTGCTGTTCTGGATCTTGCTCTGTAGACCAGGCTGGCCTCGAACTAACAGAGATCCACCTGGCTCTGCCTCCTGAGTGTCGGGATTAAAGGCGTGCACCACCACCGCCCGGCAAGTTTTTAACTTTGAAGATGAGTATGCAAATATAGTCAGGAACCCAGATGGAGTTTACACCAGCTAATGGGTAAGGAATTCACTTGTGTCTGAAGTCCAAGGCTCTGAATGGGCTGGTCAGGCCCTAGCAACTGCACCCACCCAGTGGCCATCAGCAGACTTCTCAGCTGCCCAACTATATTCAATGTGAAGTAAAAACATCCCAAGGCTTACACCAAAATACAGGCTCTGACTCAGAAGTATGATTAATCAGTGAAATTTTATTACTTAAATACGCTCACTTTATTAAAGTTGGCACACATGGGACCTATTGGATGGCTTTTTTTTGTTTGTTTGCTTTTTTGTTTTTGAGCCGGTTTCTCTATGTAGCCCTGGCTGTCCTGGAACTCTCTATGTAGACCATGCTAACCTAGAACTCACAGAGATCCGCCTGCCTCTGCCTCCTGAGTGCTGGGACTAAAGGCGGACGCCAGCACTGCCCGGCTTGTCAGCTTTTATTAATGTTTCTGTATTTAACAAATGTCAACTATTCTTTGTCAATTGTAATCTAGAGAAGCCAAAAAGTTAGACATCTCTTATTTATATACATTCCCATGTGGTTGCTGGGAATTGAACTCAGGACCTCTGGAAAAGCAGACAGTGCTCTTAACCTCTGAGCCATCTCTCCAGCCTTTTTTTTTTTTTTTTTTTTTTTTTTTGAGACATTTTAAAGTACAATACATTAAAGTCCAATTTAAAGTATAAAAAGCAAACAGACATCAAAGCGGTGCATCCCTTTTATAACAGCACTCAGCCACATAACAAGTTTAAGGCCAGCCTGTACTACCTAAGACCCTTTCTGTAGAAACTGGAGAACCCAGTGTGGTGGCGCACACCTTTGATCTCAGTACTTGGAGGCAGAGGCAGGAGAATCTTTGTGAGTTCAAAGTCAGCCTGGTCTACATAATGAGTTCCAGGACAGCCAGGGCTATATACTGAGACTATGTCTCAAGGTGGGTGTGCATTCTGTTAGGGTCCCTCCCATCCTCAGAGGTTCTTTCTTTTCCTTAGTAAATCCATTTTTATTATGTTAAAAACAAACAAACAAACAAACAAACAAAAAAACTGGCAAGGGATATAGCACAGTGGATATTCCTTGATGAACATTCATAGGGCCTAGATCCAATCACTAGTACTATCAAATTAATAAGTACAGTTCAAAATTTGTTGTTTTAGTATCTGAAGAAGTGTGCAACTATTACTTAATTTTAGAATATTTTTCATAATCCCCCCCAAAGATTCTTCCCCTGTGGTGATATATTTCTTTCTTTTTTTTTTTTTTAAGATTTATTTTATTATGTGAAGTGTTCTTCTTTCTGCAAGTTTGCCATATGCCAGAAGAGGGCACCAGATCTCATCATAGATGGTTGTGAGCCACCATGTGGTTGCTGGGAATTGAACTCAGGACCTCTGGAAGAGCAGACAGTGCTCTTAACCACTGAGCCATCTCTCCAGCCCCCCTTTTTTTGGTTTTTTTGAGACAGGGTTTCTCTGTGTAGCTTTGCATCTTTCCTGGAATTCACTCTGTAGACCAGGCTGGCCTGGAACTCACAGAGATCTGCCTGGCTCTGCCTTCCAAGTGCTGGGATTAAAGGTATGCGCCACCACCTCCCGGCATGATGTATTTCTAATCTAAGAAATAAAGCTTTCCTCAAGATCAAAGGATAGAGCCAGCCACAGAGTTCACCACAGAGGACCGCCCATGGTGCACACCTTTAATCCCAGGCACCAGGAAGGTTGAGACAGGAAGTGATATGGCTGGGCAGAGAAAGGAATATAAGGCGGCAGGAGACAGGAATTCGCTCTTGCAGGCTTTTTCGGGCTGAGGAGCTGGTGAGGTAAGAGGTGGTGGCTGTGGCTTGCTTTGCTTCTCTGATCTTTCAGTTTTCGCCCTGATCTAGCTCTGGGTTGGTTTTTTTTTTTTTTTTTTTTTTTTTTACTATAAAACCATTTAAGGTTTATGGAATATTCCCAACTCTCCTCTCTTTTATATTCATTAATAGTCCCCTCCCCAAATCCTGAGCGCTAGGCAACCACTAATATATTTTGTTTCTGTGGACTGTTTGTGATCAAATTTAGGTCCTTATTAATTCTAGTCACTACCCCTGAGGTAACACAGCTAGTCCCAAACCTCATACTGTTGGACGCTCTCTGTCCACTCCTGTTGTAACGGACCCAGTAGCTCCTTTCCTTTTCAGTATTGGGATGGGATTTTAAAATGGGGTTTTACGATGTAGCACAGGCTGGCAATCTTCCTGTTTTAGCCAGGAGACGGGATTACAGGCATATATTAGCACAGCCAGAGAATGACCTGATTTGCCTTCCTCTGCCTCCACTTCTCATGTGCTGGGATTAAAGGTGGGTGGACTGTGCTTGGCTAGGAATTAGAATTTCAACAGTTTTAACAATGCATCCAAGAAGTGTTCTTTATAATTTTTTTATTTTTTTTTTTTTTATTTTTATTTACTTTTATTTTATATGCATTGGTGTTTTGCCTGCAGTTCAGATCTTTGAGTTACAGACAGTTGTTAGCTGCCATGTGGGTGCTGGGATTTGAACCCAGGTCCTTTGGGAAAGCAGTCAGTGCCCTTAACCACTGAGCCATCTTTCCAGCCCCCAATTTTTTTATTTTTTATTCTGTTTTACGAGTCAGTGTAACCCTGGCTCTCCTGGAACTCGCTCTGTAGACCAGGCTGGCCTTGAGCTCGGAGTGCTGGGACTAGAGGCATGCACCATGTCCAGTTTATAATTTCTTTAAAGATAGGGTCTTACTGTGTAGCCCCCACCATAGCCTCGAACTGTGACTCGCCTCAATTTCCTCAGTGCTGGGATCACACAGAAAAAGAGAGGAAGTTCAGGAGATCTAAGGTGAATAGTCAACTGTGCTATACTAATACTTCAAACGAGTGTTTGCTATTGACGTACATTACTGGGTGTAAGCATCCCGGTGAGCTGGAAATTCAGTTATTAATATTTATTTAGTAGGAAGTGAATAAGAAAAAGGAAAGAAACATGAATGGTCCTACTGTGGGAGAGCGTAGCCAGAGCCAGGGACACCTGGAAGAGTCTTGTGAGGAGAGCGGGGGAAGGGGGAGGAAGAGGGGAGAGAAGCCAGCCAGGAGGGACTGAGGGATACAGGGAGAACGGCCCTAGCGACCACTTTGATATAGTACCTCCGCCATTTGTCCCAGGTTTGAAACCCAACAGGAAGTGATTTCTCAAAACTACAAGACAAGAACCAATGTGAGAGTCTGGATTCTTAGACCAAATTTTTTGTTTTGTTTTTGAGACAGTGTCTTGATATGTGTGGCCATGGATGGCCTGGGGCTATTGTAGACTAGGTTGGCCTTGAAATTCTCAGCAACCCTCCAGCCAGTCCTCCCAAGTGCTGGAATTAGTGTCACGTGCCACTGGGCCTGGGCCTAGCCCAGATCTTTGCTTCTTCTACAGTCCACCGTGCTGTGATCTGTCAGCCACACAGGTAGTGCTGGAAACCTGGGGACTGGAGCAGAGTCTTGGGAAAATCACAGCCTTGCTCCCTTTTTCTCTGCTCGTTTTGAGACAGGGTCTCTGTGCAGCTGTGACCAGGTTGGCCTTGAATTCAGAGATCCATCTGCCTCTTAGGCTAAAGGGCGTGCACCCCGACGCCCCCAGGCCCAGCATTGTTCTAAGGGGACCGCAAAGGGGTAAAATTCTGATGGCTTGTTCTTATCTTCTTGGTCTTATTAGAGACTGTCAAAGCAAGTTAACATTTTTGTTTTTAGTCCTCCTGCTTCGATCTCCCAAATATAGAGATTACGGACACAATAGACTTCCATGACTAACTTTATGTGCTGTCTTTAAACTTCAAGTGTCCTGCCTCAGCCTCCCATCTACCCGGCACTACAGGTCTGTGCCTTCCGGCCAGAGGCCCTCTTCTCATAGGGAGTTGTTGTTTTTTTTGTTTTGTTTTTTGAGACGGGGTTTCTCTGTGTAGCTTTGCGCCTTTCCTGGAACTCATTGGTAGCCCAGGCTGGCCTCGAACTCACAGAGATCCGCCTGGCTCTGCCTCCCGAGTGCTGGGATTAAAGGCGTGCGCCACCACCGCCCGGCTCATATCGAGTTTGATTGCTGAGGAAACATCAGAGGGATAACGAACAGGAACGCTACGCAATTCTCTTTATTTGTGATTTAGAATGGAAAAGCTTCTCTAAGTGCCATAGGGACCAACACTAGCTCGGGCTTAAACAAGATGGTGGCCGGTGTCCGATAGGTCCAGCACACAGGAGGAGTGGAGTTAGCGAAGCCGAGGTGGCGAGAGGAAGGGGCTCCCACGGAGGGCAGTCTCCTGGGCAAGCTCCTCAGACAGCGATCGGGAAAGGAGCAGCCCTCCTCACCGAGCCAGACCTCGGGAACGTGCCTGGGGTCGGTTCACCAGGCAGAGCCGAGGCGGGGCGCCTGCTCGGACGCATGCGTCCTGGACGCGGCAGGCGGCCCAGTGGCGTGGTCTTTTCAACACCCAGCGTCCGGACGACGTCTGAGGTGGAAGGGGCGGTTAGGGTTCCCAACACGCATGCGTCGAGACCCAGGCGTTTCCTTCGGAGGGTGTGGAGTGCGGGAATCCGTATTGCGCAGCTGCAGGGGGGCTGCCGGGTAGCTCGAGCTGTCGATCAAGAGGAGGGAAGAGGAGGTTGGAGGGATTAAAAGAAAAAAAAAAAAAAAAAAGCCCGGTGCGCCTGCGCACTGCCGGCCGCTTGGAAGCGCTCGGGACTGGAGAGGGGCGGGGTCAGATGTGCGCGTCATTGGATGGGTAGGTGGGAGAGAGGGTGGAGACCGGGGAGGGTCCACGCGCTTGCGCAGTGCGGGGGTGGAAGGTGGAGGAGCGACCTAGCACGCTTGCGCGGCTGTCATAGGGCTGCTTGGTTGGTCAGTGGGGAGTCGGCGCCTGCGTACTAAGACCCGTGTGCAGCAGCGGCGGCGGCGCTAGAGGCGGCGGCGGCGGCGGCGGCGGCAGCAGCAGCAGCGGGTTCGGAGGCAGCGGTTGGGCTCGCGGCGAGCGGACGGGGTCGAGTCAGTGCGTTCGCGCGAGGTGAGAGCGGGCCGGGCGCGCCTGCGCGTAACCTCGGTTTGGGCCGGGAACGAGAGACGGAACTAGGCGGGGGTCGGGGAGGGGGGCCGAAGGGAGCGGCGGCTACCGCCGCACTGGTTTGGCCCGGGAGCGGCGCGATGTGCGGAGCGGCGGGCGCCCGGCCCAGTTGGCGCGAGGGGTGACGGTTGGGGCCGGCCGGGTGACGTTGGAGCGACGCAGGGCGGGGGACGGCGAGCCGCGAGGCCGCCACGCGGGAGAGGCCGCCAGGCGGCCACGCCGGGGCGAGGGCCGGGGGCCAGGTCGGCCCGGCCGGGGCAAGGGTTCCCGGGCCGTTGAGGACCAGCGGCGAGCGGCCACGTGAGGTGGGGGAGGGGGCTGTGCGGGGAGGGCGTGTGGAGAGGGTTGGCGGCCGGCGGGGGGGAGGGGAGACGGCATGGCCCTGGCCTGGCGCAGCTTTGGGGCAGGGGCGGCCGCAGCACCGGAAGTGTTCCCCATTGGAGGCTGCCCTCGGGGTCCGAGACCATGCGGCCGAACGTGGACCGGGGCCGCATGGCACTACGGGGACCCCTCCCCCCTGGCCCGGGCTACCGGAAGCCCCGGGCGACCGCATGGTGGGCGCGAGCCGGCAACCCCCAGCGCAAGGAGGTCTGGTCTTTTTTTGGGTTTCTCCGGAGCCTGGGATTTTGGTGTGCGGGAGAGGCCCTAGCCCTGGGTCTCAATCATCCCGCAGGGCCCGTTGCAGGCATATGTTAGTGCTCCCCAGCCTCATGGGCCTCTGGAGCTCATCCCCCAGCCTTCATGTGAAGTGAGACGTCCAGCCAGATGTAAGTGGTACGATTTTTCTGGGGAACCGGGAAAAGTGGGTAAACTGAGGGTCATTGGATTGGAGCCCAACTCTTCTCGGCCCATGCCGACAGCGCCTGAAAGTACTGAGCTTTAGTCCCTCCGCGGGGATCTTGGATCTTCACCTTGCCACTGCCTTCCCTGTTGTGTTTGGTTTGTGAGTTACTGTGTTTGAGTCCTTAACTCTACCAGCCTAGTATGGTTTCTGTTACTACTACCAACCTTTTGCTTTCATTTTATTGTCATTCACCACCCTCACTCCCCCACTTTCTACTGCCTGTACAGGCTGGGCCTGAAAAGCCGACAGGACCGGTGCATCCTGGGAAAAGTGGGAGGGCCATCGACAAAAGGCTGAGTTCCCTTCGGGAACTGAGATCGAGGTGTTTGGCAGTGGGATCGTTTAGGAAACAACTTTCTCCCCCTTGACTGCATCTGCAAGTGCATGTTGGATAGGCGGGAATCCCCCAAAGAGGCCTTGTGGTTTCCTGTACCAATGCCTGGCTTGTGTGTGGATAGGGTGGGGGGGGGGTGTAACAGCTGGGTGGGGCCTTGTCCTCCGTCTCCACCCCTTCATTAGCCCCGCCCTTCAGCTGGCTCATAGCTGCTCACCTAATTATAGTCCTGGCAGAGTGTGGGGAAGAGGGGGTGGTTGGTTTCAGTGGCAAGTAACACCTGAGTCCTCCCCCTCCCGGGAAGTAGCCCTTTCCTCATCTCTGGGATTTGCCATCCCAACTCCCTGGAGCCTTCCTTTCCCAAACCACACTTTAGATTTCATTTGGGGGGCAGGGATCCAGCTGTGTCCCCCCCCTCCTACACCAGCTCTTCAGTATGTTTTGACACCATTTTCAGAGCATTTTAGACCCATTTTAGGTGGGTAATGGAATAAAGGGGGAAATGAAGGAATGTTTTAGAGAGGAATGGGGTAGATTAGCGGTCCTGTTAACCTCCATCCTTACTGACCCTAGTTCTCTTCTTGGCTTTAGTTGGAATCGAAGCCTCTTAAAATGGCAGATGATTTGGACTTCGAGACAGGAGATGCAGGGGCCTCAGCCACCTTCCCAATGCAGTGCTCAGCATTACGTAAGAATGGTTTTGTGGTGCTCAAAGGCCGGCCATGTAAGATCGTCGAGATGTCTACTTCGAAGACTGGCAAGCATGGCCATGCCAAGGTTAGAATCACCTCTCCACATCTTGCCTTCTCTGCAGCTCCCACATCCATAGGGCTCTGGGCAGGGAACTGTCAGGCTTGGTTCCCTTCTTGGTGTTCTAGTCCCTTTGTTTAGCACCCAGATTTTATTCCCATTCAAAACTAAACGTGCTCCCAGTTTCTTCCACAATGCACCTGTCACTCTGTCCTCCTTTTCTCCTAGATAGTGCTAGTCTAGAACTATGTGTATCCATAATCCTTTGGCTTTGGATATTCAGTTCCTTAATCTTGACCTTCACTTCTCTTTTTTTCCTTGGCCTGTTCAAGATTTCTCCAGTTAAGACCTATGGAAGGCAGCATGGGGGGGGGCTCCAATCTGTATTCTAAGTTCCTTTGCTGCTGCTGCTGCTCCTCCCAGTTCTGGCTTACCCTTTGGCATTTACCTGCTTCTCATTACCCACTGAATTCTGTTTGGGGGGGCGCGGGACTTAAGTCTTTACACCTAGGCTTGCCCTATCTTTTTCTCAGAAGTTTAACCTGGCTCATTCTTGTTGAATCTGGTTTTATTCCTGAATGATTTCCCCTTTTGTTGAGTTGGCATTTATAACTAGGTTTACAATGCTTGATTCCTTTTTGTTTTCCTTACATACTAACTGCATAGTTCATTCTGATCTTTCCCTGGGTCATTTTCTTCAGATCTCTTACATTCCTTTGGCTTTGATTTCTCAGCCTGTTCCACTTGCCTTATTTAGCCTCTTCTGTAAATGTTCAGGAAACATTTACCTAGGACACCCCCCCCCCCAGTACAATAAAACAGTGTCTTATGAATTCCAGGGTGACATCAACTTCTGCCTCTGCCTTCCTATTGCTGGGATTAAGGCATGTGTCATTAGGATTGGTTTATGTAGTGCTGGGCATCAGACCCAAGGCCCCATGCTTACTGGGCAGGCGCTGTATCAACTGAGTGACACCCCAGTCCTTGTCAGTGACTTTTGGTTACTTCGTGTAACTTGTCATCCCAATCTCAGCAATGGTCTTTAGCTTCGGGAACTTAAGGCTTTGGTGTCTTTCTCAGTTGGCTCGTTTCTAATTCCTTAGTCTTTGTTGTAACATGGTAGGCTGATTTCTCCTCACTAGCCAGTGATGTGAGCCTTTATCTCCTCCTCCATCTTAGAGGTTGATTTGTTGGGTTTCTCTTTATGATGTATGTACACAGGTCCACCTGGTTGGTATTGACATTTTTACTGGGAAGAAATATGAAGATATCTGCCCGTCAACTCATAATATGGATGTCCCCAACATTAAAAGGAATGATTTCCAGGTATATTTTTGGGGTGAAGATGGTTAGTGGCTCATGAAGGGTGGGGTGTGTGTTGACCTGCAGCTGTGGGGAAAGAGAGCTGGTTGGAGAGGGTATTTAGTGAGGTGGCTATTCTATCTAGTGTGTCCATCATTCTCTTTATACTTAACCTACCTGTACCTGCTTTTAACTTCCTTTTTCTCCCAGCTGATTGGCATCCAGGATGGGTACCTATCCCTGCTCCAGGACAGTGGGGAGGTACGAGAGGACCTTCGTCTGCCTGAGGGAGACCTTGGCAAGGAGATTGAGCAGAAGTATGACTGTGGAGAAGAGATCCTGGTATGATGCCCCCTCCATGCCTGATATATTCAGCTTTGCTCCTTAAGCTTCACAACTCTTAAGGCATCTGGACTGTCTTTTTGCTTTTCCAGATCACGGTGCTGTCTGCCATGACAGAGGAGGCAGCTGTTGCAATCAAGGCCATGGCAAAGTAACTGGCTCTCAAGTGAGTGTGACAGCCAGCTTCACCGTCCTTCTTACTGTCACCCTCACTGGTTTGGTGGTGCTGGGCCTTCTTTCTGTCCCTAGACTGGTCTTTCCTCCCCACCCTGTTTGTTGAAGTTACTGCCCTATCTTAAACATGATTTGTTTTTCTTGCCCAGGGTGGCGGTGGTGGCAGCAGCGATCCTTGAGCCTACAGAGGCCCCTCCCCCAGCTGGGTTCCACTCTGGCTGGGCCCTTGGCTGGACTCCTATACAATTTATTTGACGTTTTATTTTGGTTTTCCTCACCCCTTCAAACTGTCGGGGAGACCCTGCCCTTCACCTAGCTCCCTTGGCCAGGAATGAGGGAGCCATGGCCTTGGTGAAGCTACTACCTGCCTCTTCCCTCACAGCCCTGGTGGGGGAAAGGGAATTGGGTATTGCTTGTGGTTTAGGTCCCCCACCTCCTTTTTTTCTTTTTAATTCAATTTGGAATCAGAAAGCTGTGGATTCTGGCAAATGGTCTTGTGCCCTTTATCCCACTTTCCCTTGTCTGGTCCCCTGTTCTCCATAGTCCTTCACCCCCAAGCACCACTTGTACAGACTGGGGACCAGCCCCCTTCCCTGCCTGTGTCTCTTCCCCAAGCCCCTTTAGCGGTGGTGAGAAGGGCAGGGGGGAAGCAGACACGATCCCTCCTCAGGCATCTGGGAGGGCCTTGCCCCCATGGGCTTCACCCTTTCCTGCGGCTCTCTCCCTGACACATTTGTTAAAAATCAAACCTGAATAAAACTACAAGTTTAATATGAAGCCCCCAACTCAGTTGTTTATTTGTTGATTGAAAGTTGCATTTAGAATCTATTAGAAATAAAGAAGATTGCTCCTCTCAGCCAGTCCTTCATCCACAAGTAGGGAAGCAAACAACAGTCAGTAGTCAGGATGGTAGTGGGTACATTTTATTGGTTTGGGGCACATAGGAAGACCCCCCACCATGAGGGATGGAGGGGTACGTTGCAATCTGGTGGTTACTTGTGGTAGAATCGTGGGTTCTGGCTGTGCTGGATGAAAGGGAGTCGAGGGCCAGGTTGGCTGGTAGTGGCAAAGCCTGACTGGTGATTGTAAAAGAGTGTTCATCAGTGGGCAGATACTTCCTGCACTTAACACTCAGTACAGGGGAGGGACATTGAGTAGAGGTTAACAGTCTTTCCTTGGTAGTATATGGGTTTCTGGTTACCAGCCTTACCTTTCCTGCTGCTTGCATCTGCACAGGGAGCTGGGGGGAAGCCAGGAGTCCAGGGGCTGGATGCAGAGCTTGGGGATGCATGGGCCGCAGAGAAGACTGTTAAGGACAAAGCTGACCTTAGGCATACTCAGGCTCCCCTTGATCTTAGGCACCTTGACTCCCCAAGGCTCCATACTCACGGAGTCAGAGAAGCTGGTCTGCTGATTGGCATGTTCCATCTGCTTTTGCAAAGACAAGGCACCACCGGGCTGGAGGAACCCTAAGGGGGAGGAGGGGTTTGAAATGCGCAGGTATGACAGGACTCAGGAAGCTAAGGCTCCTGCCCAGGGGTCCTCACCTGTCTGGGTGGGCTGAAAGTGGCCATGCACTGCATAGGGCTGCGGCTGCGGCTGAGATAGGTACTGCACGGCAGGAAATGCTGATGGAGCTGAGGGAGGTAGGAGAGCTCCATGAGCTCCTGATGCTCTTGCTGTTCTTCCTCTGGTCTGAGGAGAACCAACACTCACCTCTGAGCTGCTGGCTAGGACTATAGGCTGGTTGTGTAGGCCCATAGTGAGGTGGGGGCTGAGCAGTCCCATAGGCACCCCCTGGGCTGCCTTGGAATTGTCCATGTTCTGGGGTCCCTGCAAAAGCAGCTGCAGATCCGACGTAGTGCCGGGTCTAAGGGGAAAAAGGAAAACACTGCTTACACAGCACCTAGAAAAAACTTGTCTTTGTGCTCTACTTAGCTCCTCCATACTACATGCTGGGTATATTTGTACTTTACTGATGGTTGGGATACCAGGAAGAGGAGAAAGCAACTGAGGCTACACATCAAACATTTCTCAAGCTGGCCTTGATGACATAACAGTAATTCCAGCACATGGAAGGTGGAGGAGACACTGACTACATAGTGATTTCAAAGCCAACCTGAGCTTAGAAGAGACTGTCTTTAGGGCATTAAAAAAATTCTCAAAGAATACCCATCCTCACCGTAAGCACTTGGGGTCCAAACATCTGCTTGGCTCTGTCAGCTGCCATGAGAGTACCTGGGCGATTGTGTCCTCCAGGACTCCCTAGAAAGGGAGAGGGGCTTCATGATGCTGAACTAGGAGGCTGCAACCTCCAGGAGAGCCCCATCTGTCAGGTGGCTGCTTTAGTCCTCACCCTGCATGCTGAGGAGGTGAGTTCCCGTGTGAACAGTCAGGCTCTGCTGGTACGCAGCTGATGTCAGAGTGGTCAGGTCACTGGAGTGGAAGGAAGACAGGTCAGTTAGGTATACCTCCTTTGCTACTGAACTGATTCTCTCATCACCTGTTCCACCGCACAACTGTACTTGTAGCTATCTGATCACACCTCTGTTCCTTTCGTCTTCGTTTTTCTTCCTCATGCAAAACTTTTTTGAGCTGCAAGAAAAGTTGGTGCTTCTCCTCCTGTAGAGCTGAAAGCTTCTCCTGCAGCTTCAGAATCTGGAAGAAGGATGAGCAGATAAAGGCGGGGAAAGGGAAGAGAAATCAGAAGTGGCAGTGATGAGGGGTTACTTACTTGTTCCTTGGTCTCTTCTAGTGACATTCTCTCTTCCATCTCCTTTTTCTTTCTTCTCTCCTGCTCTTCTTTCATCTTCTGTTCCATCATCTTGTCCACCTCTTCCTCCTCTGAAGAATCAGACAGAACGGGGAAGCGGCAGGACAGTGAAAATAAGCTGAGTGTTAGACTGACGATCAGCAAAAACCAGTTATTCCATCACAGCCATAGGGAGAACGAGGCTTCATTAGGTGCTCTCCAAGGTCCTTCCCAGCCCAGGGTTCTGGAACTTAGACGGGCCTCTTCGCTCACACCCCGAAGGCGCCGCTGCCTCCCTTTTAGCCTCGCCAGCAGGCGCACAGCTTGGCCCGTGGATGGGGGCAAGTTCGTGGGTAGCAGAGCCACCCTGGGCCGTGTCCTCCCGCTCTGGCCCAGGCTCACCCTGCCGTTTGCGCTCTCGCTCCATCATGATGTGCCGGTGCAAAGCCCTGGCCATGGCGTTGGAGAGCTTGGGGCGCTCCAGAAGTGCGGGCATGGTGCTGTTGATGACGCTCGGGCAGTGGGCGCCCGGCTCTGTCACTGACTGCCAGACCTCAGGCGGGGCCTGCAGGGAAGTGGAAGCTTAGAGGGACCCGCCGAGGCGGAAGCCTGTCCGCCGCCCGCTCGCCACTGCGGTCACGTGTCCTGGGCACCAGCGTCCCTCCAGGTCTCAACCTCTGTGCGCGTGAGGGGGTCCTAGGCTCTGCGCCCCCGCCCCTCCCGCGCAGCCCTGGCGCCAACCCCCCTACCCGCCTTCTCGGCGCTTTCTCCGTGGCCTCCGGCGCGCCTTGATGCCTGCGTCACATCCGGCGACCAGGATAAGTCCTTCCGGAGTCATGACGGCAACCGGCTCAGCGGATTGGATGAGAGGAAAGGCGGAAGCGCTTGGAGACGGGTGCCGGGTTGTCCAAATTCCATGTGGGTTTACAGAGGCCTGGGACCATCTACCTGATGCCAAGAGCCCCTGGAACTCCTCACCTCGTGAAGCCGCGGGAGACAGAGGCAGAGGCAGATGCTCTGAAGACAGTATTTATTGGCTCCTTAGAAATCAGAGTCAGTAACAACTGTACAGAGAGCCCGCAGCTTTCTTGGGCTGCCCTTCCTTCCCCACTCCCGCCCCATGGCACCCGTGGCCACGGAAAAAGCAGCTTCGTGTGGGCACAGAGATACTCCTTTGGGATTCACAGTAACCAGAACAAAAACGGAAATAAATTAAGTGATACGGGGGGGGGGGGGGATAGGGAGTCATGTTCCCTAAATCAGTGCATGAAGGGGGGACCCAGAGCTTGGAGCCGGGCTCCCTACAAGCTCCCTCTCAGCAGAGGGAGTGTGCTGGGCCCTGAATGTAGAGATGTGCTTCACACCTGGTCTAAATCAAAGCCTGTCTATGTGCTCCTCCTGCCAGGAAAGCACCTGCACATGCCCGAGTCACTGGAATGAGGTGGAGGCAGTCGTCATTCAGGAGTCCTGGGCTTGAGGCCCAGCTGTGCTTGTGGTGGTGTCTCACCCCTATTCCACCCGTACCAGCAGGGCATAGAGGAGTGTGGCTCCTTTTTCCTTAGTGACCCACTCAAGTTCCGATGGGCTGAAGTGCTGGTCAGGTAGTTCTCTGAGGGCAGCCGAAGGAGGCCCGGGAGTGTAGGAACCAGGGCGCACACACACCTGAAAGGCCACCTGGGCCTGGTGTGTCCGCTGGGATTTGGGGTCCCGGAATCTGTTAGACAAGCACAGAGAAGGAGGGTAAGGCTTCTAAGCCCCATGCCTGCTAATTCTGCTCCCTCCGCCCAGATCGTGCTGTTTTCTGGGAAATGCTCTCACCATGAACGACTTAGCACCAACTATTCTCTCTGTGTGGTACTCCTCCTCCCCAGTCCTGCTCAGCTAACTCCATCATGGCCCTCTCCAGGTCTTGATTTCCCCTAGGACTCTATTTCGTATTTCGTGTTTGTTCTAAACATTCCAAGTACACTTTTCATCTACATCACCCACTTTTTTGAGACAGTATAAGGGTCTCTATTCCAGGCTGGCCTCAAACTCCCTAGGAAGTGGAGGATGACCTTAAACTTGTGATCCTCTGCCTCTGCTTCCTAGTGTTAGGATTCCAGGCATGTCTTATAATACCCACCAACAGTTTATGCAGTGCTAGGGATCAAATTAACCCAGCACCTGGTGCAGGACACTAAAAAAAAAAAACAAACAAACAAAAAAACAACCCCCCCAAAAAAAACAACCCAAAAAAAACCAAAAAAAAAAAAAAAAAAAAAACTTGGTATGCATACATAGGCTAAGAAAACCGGGTATAGTGATGCATGCACTCTTTCAGCCCCAGCACTCAGGATGTAGACAGAGGCAGCAGGAGCAGATATTCAAGACCAGCTTCAGATACATACCAAGCATGAGTTTGAGGCCAGGTTGGGCTATTTGAAATCCTGTTTTGTTTTTGTTTTTTTATTTGGAGCTGAGGACCGAACCCAGGGCCTTGCGCTTGCTAGGCAAGCACTCTACCACTGAGCTAAATCCCCAACCCCAAAATCCTGTTTTTTTGTTTTTTTTAAAAAAGAGGCCAGGCAATGGTGGTGTACACACCTTTAATCCCAGCACACAGGAGGCAGAGGCAGGTGCATCTCTGTGAGTTTGAGGCCAGCCTGGTCTACAAAGCAGGTTCCAGGACAGCAAGAGCTACACAGAGAAACCCTGTCTCAAAAATAACAAACAAATAAACAAAAAACCAGGTGGTGGTGGGTCACACCTTTATTCCAGCACTCAGGAGGCAGAGGCAGGCGCATCTCTAAGTTTGAGGCCTGCCTGGTTGACAGAGTGAGTTCCAGGACAGCCAGAGCTACACAGAGAAAGCCTGTCTCAAAGCAAAACAAATAAACAACAGCAATAAAAAGGGAGGTGTGGGGCTGGAGAGACGGCTCAGTGGTTAAGAGCACTGGTTCTTCTTCTAGAGGACCCTGGCTCGATTCCTAGCACCCACACAGCAGCTCACCACTGCCTGTAACTCCAGTTCCAGGGGTTCTGATGCCTTCTCCTGGGTTCTGTAGGCACTACATGCACATGCTGCACAGACACACATGCAAGCAGAACACCCACACATAAAATAAGAAATAAATTAAAAACAAACAAAACATTTTGTGGTGGCGCACGCCTTTGATTCCAGCACTCAGGAGGCAGAGGCAGGCAGATCTGTGAGTTCAAGGTCAGCCTGGTCTACAGAGTGAGATCTAGGACAGCCAGAACTATACAAAGAAACCCTGTCTCAAAAAATGCAACAAGCTGGGCTGTGGTGGCGCACTCCTTTAATCCCAGCACTCGGGAGGCAGAGCCAGGCGGATCTCTGTGAGTTCCAGGCCAGCCTGGGCTACAAAGCGAGATCCAGGAAAGGCGCAAAGCTACACAGAGAAACCCTGTCTCAGAAAAAAAACAAAAATAAAAACAAACAAAAAACCCGAAACAATAAAATTAAAAAAAACAAAAGAAGGATCTGGTGAAGGAGCAACCATTAAGTCAGGGTGGGAAAAGGGGGTGTGGTGGGAATCACAAGTACCCAAAAGTCCCTGGGGCCCCTTCTAACTCTGAGACACAGGCTCTCCCTCTGCGGATACTCACTGCACTTTGGAGGCCAGGGTCTCGGCCCCAGCATACTGAAGGGACGGGGAGAGCAGCACCGGGGGCGGCTGATCCTCCCGGGGGGGTGCGCAGTTCTCACCAGGCTCCTCAAATCCCACCCCGGGCTCTCCCTTCAAGGGTCGGCAGCTCAGGATGGAGGTAGTTCCTGTGGAGAGACTCGGGTGAGGGCAGCCCTGTGGTTCCTCCTGGGTCGCTAGGCCCCGCCCACTCCACGGTACCTGCTCCCAGCTCCCCCCGGTCCAGCACCCTCCGCACAACCGCTACGCTGCTTCCATGGTACGCCATGTGCCACTTCTTCGTTAGTGTCCCGGCCTCTAGATGAGGGTTCACCCTGAGAGGACAGACAACACAGATGGGCCAAAGGTCCCTGGCTCCTCAAGATCGTCCCCCACACAAGAAGTCCTGTCACTTTTCCCTTCCTGTGATTCTCCATTTTCAGGGAAAAGAGCGGAGGGGGAAATCCATGTGGCCGTAGGTACCTAAGATTGAACCTGCACCATCCAAAAGGCAGGGCGTACTCCCGGGGAGGCTCTCCTCGGCGCCTATGGGCCTCATCTCCTCGCAGCTTTCGGCAAGATTCACAGTAGCATAAGCTCCGCTTCGGTGGAGGCATGAAATAATCCTCTGTGGGACAATGAGTAACAGGTTCGGCTCCCGCCCTGGGTCTCAGCCACACTGGTGCCCTCCCCACCAGCTAGTCTCCAGAGTCATGAGAACGAGGCAGGGTCTGGAGATTAGGACTCACCTGGAAGCAACAGCAATTCTTGGAAGCGAGAGCAAAGGGCATGGTACTCGCAACTCTTTAAAGGGCTGGCAGCAGGCGGTGGACCCCAGCACACACTTTCCTTTATACCTGGATAGCAGGGGGAAAGTCACAGGAGCTGGGCGGGAAGTACTGGATTGGGCATGGATGGGTAGACAGCAGGGGCAGGATAATCAATCCTTTGGGCTAACGCACCATCTACCATATCAGCTTTTTCCATGTCTCCTTGGGTTCCAGAAATCTTCCCACTGGCAGCCACTGGATCAGGACTCACAATTGTCACCTGTGGAGGAGAGAAGTCAGTCACAGCTCGACAGGTCCCCAGGTCCCCTTTGTGGACCAGGACTCCCTTTCCTTATCTCTCTTTGTTACCACTCACCTGCTCACACTGTCCGTAGAGGTCCACAAGGGCATGGCATGGCTGGGGCACGTCCGGCACAGCCACCCCTTGGTCCACCCCATTGATGTGGAGATGGAGCCCTCCAGAATAGTCGAGCCTCAGCCCCAGGATGGTGCCCTCAGGGCAGGTGTCAAGATTTGGCCCAAACTTCTCACAGATCTACGAGGAAAGACCTACTGTCTTCAGACATCAGGCCCACCAGCACTGGTGAGCAGCCATCCTGCCGTTCCACTGTTTCCAACCGCCAGTCCCTGACTTTGCCTGTATCCACACCCACTGCCTAGGCTCTATTCCCAATTCCTTTACCTAGAGTCCCCCACTAAAAAAAAAAATATATATATATATATATATACACACACACACACACACACACACACACATATATATGTTTGTGTGTGTGTGTGTGTGTGTGTGTGTATGTACACATATAAATTTAACACACATTGGTGTTTTGCCTGCTGCATGTATGTCTGGGTGAAGACGTTGGGTCCCCTGGAACTGGAGTTACAGACAGTTGTGAACTGTCATGTGGGTGCTGGGAATTGAACCCGCGTCCTCTGGAAGAGCAGTCAGTGCTCCTAACCGCTGAGCCATCTCTCCAGTCCCTAAAGTCCCCTTTTTAACTTCCAGCTTTAACATTCTCAATGGTTGGAGCACAGGAGGAAGCGACAGGCCAAAGCCTGTCCAGGTAATGACACGCACTTCTTCTCCCTTTTGGCCAGCCCTCTCCATTCATTCCATTCTTGGCTCCCTCCTCACCTTCAGACCATTGTGGAAGACACCACGGCCCCGCAGAAGCCAGGCTGCCCGTTTAAGTGCACAAGCAGAGGCAGGAAAGTTAAGCCTCTCAGGTGGGCAGGTGATGACTCCCAGAACGAGTGAAGATGTCCACTGTCGGTTCAGGAAGTCTATCCGCACCTGCATGAGAAGGAACTATTTTATACGCACAGCTTCCAGGACAGAAGCCACCCACCCACCCACCCAAATCAGTCTGTGTACCCAAACCAGAGTATGACCTGGCAAATGCCCTTTTTGATGTTTGTAAAGAAAAGACTCCCAACCCAGACGTCTCCTTCCCTGCTTATCCTGCTGCTGGAAACTCATTCCAGGTCCTTGTACATGTCAATAAACGTTCTACAGTGAGTGCACCCCAAAATCCTTTCTCTTTGAACCCTGGTCTGTTTCTAGACAATTCTTAACTGGCTAATTTCCTACCTATCTTTCAGTTTGCAGCAGAAAGGGCCCCTCACGCTGGAGTCACAGGGGCTAGGTAGGAAGAAAGGCACACCTGAACAAGCAGCTGGGGTACCAGGGGCTGGCTGATGACGACGATGCCCTGATTGTAGCTGGCCACTCGCGTGGCTGTCCGGTTCCCGTTGGATAAGAGGATATTCTTCCCATGGTTCTCCAGGAATTCAAGGGCTGTGGGCATAACACCCACTTGATTCTGGCCCTGGTGTGGAGCAAGAGACTGAGCTGCACAAGATCCCAATTGCAGTCCTCACCCACTGCACTGAAGCGCATACAAAGCTCAAGCCTGAGTCTCTGCTGGACCAGTGGAGACCCACCAACCCGGCAGGCCCACTGCAGCTCTTACTCTCAGCCCACGCTCCTCGCCCTCATCATCCTCCTCGCCCTCACTGCCAGTGTCTGAGCTGGGAGAAGGTGGCTGGGTGCCTTCTGGTTCCTCCAGCCTTGTGGAGCTGACGATGGACACACTGCGTACTGGCCCGTACAGATCCAACACGGCCCACACATTCTGGGAACACAAGACGGAGGAAGTCAGAAGTCAGCACAAGACCTTCACCCAACAACCCACTCCCCGAGACCAAACAAGCTCTTAGACCTGCCTTAGCAATGCCAGTGGCTGCAGGCCCCATATCTTCTCCATCTACCAGGATGTGCATCGTGTCGTCGGCGCCCCGACGGATGCCCACACGGCTCCCCACCTAGATCCACGGTGGGCCAAAGGCAGCTGCTCAGCCAACTGCCGTCTACCCTCGCTCCCAACCCCCACCCCTGCCTTGGTGCCAGGTGTTTCACCCCTAGCCTCTCGAGGTTCCGGCCATAGTTCATCCTTTGCAGATGCCCATCTCGCCTCACTTCACAGCTGGACACCATCCAGGTGGTCTTTGTCCGGAGTTCAGGCAAGGAAGGAGGCAGCCCTGGCCCACTGCCTGCTCCAGGCCCCATCTCCTCGGGTGCTAGTGTGGTCAGCCCCAGCCGGAGGGACCCTGCCCACTTCTCATCTAACTCCTCCACTTTCACCTGTGAGAAAGAGAGAGACCATTAGCTGGGCCTGTCTGAGGGTCCGCCAACCCCCCTTCACCTCTCCACAGCCCACCTCAAAGACTTCTTCAGCCTTGAGCTCCTTGGTGCTGAAAACGAGGCCATGAGCATAACCAGCCACACGAACTGCCCGTGTGCCATCCTCCTCCAGAGTGACGTTCTTGCCACATGTGCTGTGGAATCGGTGAGCTACACCCGCCACTGTAGGTAGATGTTTGGAAAAAGGGTCAGGGTTAGGGAAACTACCTTCAGATGGGATGCAGGACAAAGCTTTTAGAAGAAAAGCTAAGGCCCCATCTGCCATTACTCATCAAGACCTCTGGACACCTTTCACCATAGTAAGACCCAAAATGTCCAATGCATGGTATCTTAGTCTCTGGGAGTCAGGGAAATCACATGACTCTGTGTCTCAGGTTTAATTACCCCTATACACACACACACACACATACACACAGACAACTTGCCACAGGGCCTTTGTCCTTCCTTCAACAGGCTCCTAGGCTGTCTAACAGCTACCTGGGGAATGCAGAGGGAATGACTTCTCAGTGGCAGTGTTGCTGGTCGCCAGGCTATTGTCCATGGGGCCGGTGGCATTGGTGATAGACACTTGGACACACTGGCCATAGAGATCCACTACTGCATACACCTCTGTGTAGGAAAGAAAGGCATCAGAAGTCTGAGGTCCTGAGATCTGAGCAAAGGCTCGCGCAGGCTGAAGCCACAGAGTAGTCACCTTTACCCGGAGGCAAGCCTGAACAGGCGGCGCCTTGGTCCTGTCCATTAATGAAGTAGTGCAGGTCACCCTTGGCAGTTCGCATCATGCCAATGCGTGCACCTGTGCCCAGGGCATCCAGATCACAGCCATAGTTGTTGCGCATTGTATTACCATCTTGCATGATAGCTGTGCCACTGAGAAGACAGGAGGAGGAGAAGTTAGCCTCCCTGCTTCATCTCTACACCGGCCCACACTGTTTCTGCCTGTCAAAACCATCCACTGCTTTGGATTTCATAGAGAGACCTATCTTGGTCTGAGGCTCAGTAGCCCTGTCTTCGTTGCCCCTGGAGACCTCTCAGGGAATAGCAGGAACTGCTCTATAGGCTGCCTGGGTGGGAATTCCCAGAACTGAGGAGGAGGGTTATCAGGTCCCCAAGTGTGCCAGTGCTTATGGCCGCCACAGACCCAAACTATGCTTAGTTTTCTGGTATCATCCAGCTCCACTCATCCCTGCCAAGCTGGATTCAAGGGCAGACAGCCCAACCTTAGCATCCATGTATCATAGTCAATGTCTGTCATGGTGTTGGGAAATTCCAGGTCTTCAGGCCGAATAGCAGTCACTCCTGGGAGAAAGCAGAAGGTAAGAAATGATCCCCAGGACACAGGCATCCAGTACTCTACAATCCTCCTACTCCTCCCTCCCCACCCCCACCCCCGCACAGATGGTCCCTCACCAGCTTCAATGGAGCCTGACCAGCGGTCCACCATCTTCTGAATGACAATTTCAAACAGTTCTCCATCCCGTAGGGCTCTGTCAGGGAGAGTGGAGGTCACTAAGGCCGTAAGGGGGCAGTGGGACAGTGGAGACACGGAAGTCTAGAGACTGACCGGTTGGAAATGACAATGGCATCGTTGAACTCGCTTCGGCAGTTATGGCGGAGAGCGGTCCGACCCCCATTAGTGATGACTGCATTACTGCCATGCAGCTGGTGGAAGCGTAGGTCGGAGCCCCCAGCTGCTGAGGATGGAGAACTTGGAGACATCTGGTTGTTCCCTTCAGGGAGTGGCTCAGACACTGGAGGTACTTCTGCAATAGGGCATCATCCAGTAAGTCTCTGGGTATTTCTCCTGACTCCCAAGGCCACCCTAATCCTTCACCCCAGCCCTGTTGGGCCCTCACCCACGTCATCCACAATAGTGGCCTGGGCAGCCTGGCCATAGAGATCGACGACAGCATAGACACCCGGGGGGACATTCCAGGCAGCAGGGCCCTGAGTCATTCCATTGACAAAGAAGTGGAGAGTTCCATCCTCCCGCCGTACCACGCCCACTGTGTCCCCTGCCTTGGAAGAAGTGGGGGCTAGAGTGAGGAGTCAGGCAGAGTTCCTGCTTGAGATGATCCTGCATCCATCCTACCTCACTGACTCTCCCAAAATGATACCCATCAGTCTGCCTACTCTCTCACCTTGAGGCGGTCCAGGTTGTGTCCATATTCATCTAGGATGGTTGTCCCATTGTGCATGACCCCATTCCCAGTCATCATCCAGGTCCCTGCAGGGACAGAAGTGGCAGAAGGTGACGAACAGGGCAGGATCCAGAAGGTTGGAGCAGCTTCTTCCCTGGACCCTAAACCAGCCCTGCCCTTCTTGGCATCTCACCGGAGCGTAAATTGGTCATGGTGGAGGGTAACTGGAGGTAGGCGGGGTTGTGGGTGGTAACACCAATCTCAATGGAGCCGGCCCATTTGTCCACCATCTTGTCAATGCGCACCTGGAACACCTCTCCATCCCGCAGGGCTCTGCTGCTCAGTACGACGCCGTGATTGAAGTCATCGGTGGCGCTGAGGACAGAGCAAGGGAGGACTCAGAACTCACTGAGTGTGCCGAGGCTTAATAGTCACTGTCCCAAAACAACCAACCAGACTTCTTGCTCCGGGAAGTCTCCACCTTTCTGTCCAAGAATTCCCACACCAGATACACTCTGTCTCCCACGTGCCCACCTCACGGCTCCCACACCCTATCTGGGCCCCTTTACAGGTCTCTGCCCACGCCACAGGTCATACTGGGGCCTAAGGGCAGTGCGTCCCTCGTGGGTGATGGCTGCCTTCTGTCCACAGTTTGGATGGAAGAGCAGGCGTTCCGGTTCTGCCTGGGCAGCAGGAGCAGCCCGACGGAGAACACCCTCCGGGGACAGTGCCCTCAGGATGGCATTGTTCCGGCGGAGACGGTCACTGTGGTTATTATTATGGACGATGGTCACTTTCACAGCCATCCCGTACAAGTCTACCACACCATACACCACTGGTGGTGTCACTGGGGTAGCTACACCTGTGGCAGCAGAGAATCAAGAGAGTCAAACAGAACAAGAGCAAGCACCACAGAGAAGGGCAAGGTACAGACCCACGGACGGCCCGGCCAGCAGTCTGTCTCATGTGTCACCTTACCCTGATCAATGCCATTGATGAAGAAGTGCAGCGCAGAGTTGGACTTCCTCGTCAGGCCAATATGGTCACCCTCCTAGCCAAAGAAGAAAGACCCTAGTCTGGAATCCAGCTATACTCAGGCTCAGGTTCCAGCAGTCCTGGGCACTTTCTACCACCCCATTCCACAGGAGACCACCTACTGAAGGAATTCACGTAAGACCACTCTAGGGCAGGGCCTAGTCCCTGCTTTCCAGACACATTTCCCAAATGTCCAATGTAAAGTAGGTACTACTGAGCTAAACCACATTAAAAACAATCTCCTGCCAGGTGGAGGTAGCACACGCCTTTAATCCCAGAACTTGGGAGGCAGAGCTAGGTGGATATCTGTGAGTTCGAGGCCAGCCTGGTCTACAGAGCGAGATCCAGGACAGGCACCAAACTACACAGAGAAACCCTGTCTCGGAAAAAACCAAACCAAACAAACAAACAAACAAAAAACCTAATCTCCCCTCTACTCTCTAAAATCTTAATCTATTTAAGTGCTCTAAGGGCTAGAGATGTAACTCAGTGGAAGTTCCATTCCTAGCACCAGTGGACAAAAAGGTACTACTAAAACTGTCTTTTAGGTCCTGTTGGACAGGACCCTGCCTCCCTAGAAGAAGCCTCACGCAGAGAGAAAGGGACTTGGTCTTTGTCTTAGATCACACTGCCTGGAGCCCTGGCTCCCCTGACTGGCCCAAGCTACGAGCTGCACACTCACCTGCAGTTCATCCAGACTGAATTCACAGTACTCCCGGCGAGTACCCTTGCCATTGGTCAGGATCCCACAGCCACTCATCATGATGGTACCTAGTAAAAATGGACACCCGGTTAGGGTACAGGCTGTCTCACCCTCATCAACCTACACCCCGTGGCCCTCCCCACAGCCGGTACCTGACTGGAGGTTGGTCATGGTGGCTGGGTACTCCAAGCTGTTGGGGTTGTGGGTGGTGACCCCAATCTCAATGGAACCTGACCACTTGTCTACAAGCTTGTCAATACGGATCTGGGGTTGAGTGAGAGCAGACAGGATCAGAGTACATAAGAACAGAAGACGAACCCTCGAACCCCGGGCTCCTCACCAGGCATTACCATCCCGGAAACAAGGATCAGTCCCTACATTTAGCTCCCAATCTTTGGCAAGAAGCTCAGCTAGACTTTAGGATTTTACATACCTCAAACATCTCATTATCCCGAAGAGGGCGGTTGGTCATGACAACACCATTGTTGAATTCATCCAGGGGCCTCCGGCGCTCAGCCGTCTTATTATTGTTGCTGAGTTTGATGAGGGTTCCACACTTCTCATGAAAGAGCAGGGCATCGTTGGAAGTCAGGATGGGAGAAGTGGCAGGTCCACTGGATGCTAATCCATCCCCAGCTGGTGGGGAGCTCAGGTTCACATTAAGGAGGCCTCCATTGTAGGCAGACAAGATAGCATTGCTCACCACCTCGGAGAGCTCCATGCTGGCAAAGTCTATAGCAGCCAGATAGAGAACGGAAGTCGAGGGGGGGCTCTCTCTATCCTCTCTAGCTAGCTTGGGACCCTTTTCTCCCTACCCAGCTCTTGAAGTCCCACCCTTACCCACCTCACTACCCACCCCCTGCCCAGGGCTTCCCCGAAGCCCTCACCATTATGTGAATCAAGGCTGTTAGGAAACGTCTCCGGCCGGGCCTGCGCTGGGGACACCATGAAGGCTAGGGACCAGGTAGGATGGGAGGGGAATAAGGGGTCAGCCTTTGCGTCAGGGCCCACGGTTCAGGGACCATTCTCTTCTAACCCCTATGTTCCCCTACAACAGGCTCTGGCTCAATGGCCCCTCCCCCAGCTGACTTGTGACTGACTACTTTCGCCCCGTTTCTTCAGCCACACCTCCAGCTTCCCCGAAGCTGTGTTCTCACCTTCATCCACAGAGGTCCCCTGTTCCGACGAGGCAGAATCTTCTGGAGGGGCTAAGGGCTCAAGGGGAGGTGTAGGGCTAGGGGTAGGAGGGCTGAAGCCTGGCTCGGGGGGCAGCACAGTGATCTGGGTACACTTGCCATAAAGGTCCACGACAGCCCAGACTCGAGCAGGCAGGCCTGTGGCAGCCACACCACAGTCCCGCCCATTCACCCAGAGCCGGAGCTCCCCAGTCGTTGTACGTTCCACACCAACACGGTCCCCTTCGACAAGCTGGTCCAGGTCCTGGCCATATTCCTCCAACACGGAGCGCCCATCCCTCAGCACCGAGCAGCCTGACACTACCCAGGAGCCCCCCTTCAGCCCAGTGGCACTGCTTGGGAAGTCCAGTACACTGGGATCTAGTGCTGTCACTCCAATTTCAATGGAACCGCTCCAGGAGTTGACCTACGGGAGAGGGGTGGACAGAGTTTCAGTATGAATCCCACCACCAGAAACTACATTCCACAGGACAGTGTGCCTCTCGCCCTGACCTCTGAGACAACATAGACTCACAAATCCCTTGTTAGACCTCACTCCATAACTATCTAGACCTGCTCTCCCTTAGCAACTCTGTGCCGTATCCAGCTGCCTAGTGCTTACCACGTTACCCTTTCACCCACTGAGCAAGCTGGTTAAGGACCCTGGTTTCAACCTCTGACTTCCCTAGTCTCAGTGGCTCCTCAACGACCCCAGTCACATGCTTCCTAGATCCACATATCTTGCTTCCCTAAATCCTCTAGTAAGGTAAAGCTCCATCCGGATTCATTCTCTTCCCAAATCCTCTGAGCCAAGCAAGTCCCACACACCTCCCTTTTCCCATGTCTCCTCATCTATCTTTCTGGCTTTGGGGAGGTTTGTCCTTCAATAGTTTGTGCTTTTTTGCTATTTCTTTACTCTCTCCATCACATCTCGGACACCTGTCTATCTTCCATCCCCAAGAGATCGTGCTAGATCTGTCCACTAGCCATTCTAGTAGCTGGGCCCTGTATCCCTGTCCTGCTTCTGGGTCCTGAGGAAACTCATTCTCCTTCAGAATGAATGTGTCTGCTTCAGGCTCTTATTCTTTCTGTACTCCGGTGCACCCCGGTCTGCAGGTTCGCTGTCGGTACCTGGGGACTTGGTTGGACACACACAGACTTTCCGCCAGTTCCACCTCTTCTCCCTCTCGTCCGCTCCCACCACCCTCCACCACGATTCCGCGGCCCCAGCTTTGCACCTTGCGGTCGATGCGGACAGTGAAGACGCGTCCGTCGCGCAAGGGTTCCCGGCTCAGCACCAACCCGTGGTTAAACTCCTGGCCCGGCTGCTGCCGCCGCGCCGTGCGCCCACAGGCCGACAGGCTTACCAAGCGCCCAGTGCGCGGGTGCAGCTCCCCGCCACTGCCGAGACCCCCGCTGGACCCCAGGCCTGGTCCGCTGCCGCCAGGGCCCCCACCCCCGCCTGGCCCCGGCCCAGGCCCGGGGCCTGCCCCAGAGCCCCCATTCCCACCCGACCCCGCCGCCATCGCCGCTGATACCGCGGCCGCGCGACAGCCGCGCTTGGCGGCACCGTGGCAACCGCGGCGGACAGACGCCCCGGGGGAATACGGCCGGGGGCTGGGGCCTGATTTGCTTTACGGCACTGCCCGCACTGAAGCATCCAGAGCTAAGGAACCAAGGTCTATCACGAGGGGAACGGAAGGACGACGGGGTCGGAGGGGCTTGCTTTACGGCAACAGCGGGAGGCGAGCGGCTAGCGGAGACGGGAGGATTGGGGCAGTTTTTGCGACAGTGAGTGGAAGAAACGCCCGCCGCAGGCGTATTTGCGACGAAGGCGCGCTAGCGCCCGAATCCACTTTGCGACATCGCGCGGCGCCGAGGACCCAACCCTTGCCGGGGAAAGACCTGGTCAGGTATTCGCGTTAACACAACGAGTCGCGGCTTCCCTTCACACTGCACGCTTTAAAGCGATATGAACGTTGTTTGGGGGACAGACAAAAGGCAGTGCTATAAATCCCAGTCTCAGTCCTCCAGGAGACCGACACCGGAAATGTCGCAATCCATCCGCGCATCACGCCTCTCCTCGGCCTAGTCCCGCGCCCCCACCCCACACACTTTGCATCACTCCGCTGCTAAGAGGCGCAGGGAGCTGACGGGGGCGGGGGGGGGGGAGGAGCCCGCGGCCGGTTCAGGACCAACTTGAGCTCCGAGCCACGGAGACCCTTAGATTTAAAAAGTCCTAATAAAGAGCCTTAGCGATACCCCGACAGGTCATCTCAAGCAACGGAGCTGCTAACTCCAAGAGGTTACCGGAGGGCGACTAACAGAAGCCCGACCCTACTCAGAGGACGCCGCGGAGCTTGCAGGGCCTCCGGGTTATGACGTCACAAGGCGGCCCGCCCCTGGCCAGGCCCCTTGGCTCTGATTGGTTGACTCGGAGCAGAGCGATGATGGAGAAGGGCGGGAACAAATTACAGAGACAAAGAAAGTCTTTGGGTGTGACAATTAGCGAAGGGCGTGCGGAGGGGCTCCCGGGCCGCGGTCGGTCGATAGTCTTGTTTTCACCTGCTCCAGCGCGGCGCCCCGGAGCGGAGGCGGAGGCGGTCCGCTCTGACCCGGAGCCCCCAGCGCCCCGCCCACCGCGGGGGGGCAGGGCCAAGGGGCGGGGCTATGTGGAGCCGGGCGGCTGGGCTGAGTAATTGAAGCGGCTACCGAGCGGAGCCATGGAGAAGCCGGAGTCTCTCGCGTCTGTCAGTGCGGAATCCCCTCGGGGGGTTCCTAGGGCAATACCTGGAGGTGTCAGAGGTATACAAACTGACACCGGACTGCCCTCCGGAGTAGCCTTGTTTCGCGGTACTGGCCCCCTCTCGCATTCCGGGGCCACTGTCATTCGCAGTCCCGGGCCAATCCGGCACTCGGAAGAGGCAGTGACCCTCAGTTCCGGACCCTGTCCGCAACTCAGGGAGGTTGCAGGCAGTAGTCTTGGGTCCAGCAAATCCCCTGGCACTGGAACTGGTGCAGCTAGGGCGTCCATCCCTGGGCCGGGGGAGCCTAAAGTGTACAGCTCGGAGAGTAGTCCACAGTCCGGGTCAACTTTTTTGCACTCTCAAAACTTTGAGGAACGGCCCCGGAGCATCCTAAAAAACAGCAGCTCCATCTTGATGAAGAAAACCTCCAGTGCGGAGAAGTAAGCAGCTCAGCTGTTAGCCAGCAGCCCACCCGCAAACCTGAGATGGGAGGGAGCCAGGGAAAAGGGGGCGGAGTCCTGAGGCCGTGGTAGGGGCAGAAGGTGAGACCGATTGGGAGGGAAATCTGAGGTTCAAAGCCTTGGGGAGGGCGGCAGGTGTCACAAAATCCTGGCCACACCGCCCTGAAATTACCACTGGGCATCTGGCTCCAATCCTAACCTCTATAAGCGAATGTAAGAAGAGTTTTTTGAATGCCTGGGAGAATGAAGGAGTCCCCTCTGTTAGGAGAGGGTTACTGGAAGAGCGTCCTCCTTTGCTATGTTCTTCCCTCACCTTAGGAAGTCTCAGCGCTGGGATGAAATGAACATCTTGGCCACCTACCACCCTGCTGACAAAGACTATGGCTTTATGAAGGCGGATGAGCCCAGCACCCCCTACCACAGGTGCTGAGTCCTAAGCCTAGCTTTTCAGCCTGGACTCCTGTGTTCTAACAAGGGACTATGAGGAAGAGGCAGGGAAGCCTCAGGTACTAGCACTGCTTCCTCCTCTGCAGGCTGCAAGACAATGATGAGGACCTGTCTGCCGGGTCTTCTCCCAAGGTGACCCCTGAATCACTGTCAGAGAGGTGAGAGTCCTGCAGAGCTGTGCCCACGACCCCACACCTCTGAACCCAGTCTCAGATAGCTTTGTTCTTTGACTCCTAAAATGGTCGGTACTACAGTCCTCCTCAGGCATAACCAAAACTGATCCGGGGGTCACCGGCTTGGTCCCCACCCACCACCTGCCCCGACGGTTGCGTGCTCCCTTCTGTGCCCCCAACCAGTCTCCCTCCCTCAGGTTTGCCACAATGGACAATTTCCTTCCCAAGGTCCTCCAGTATGGAGATAACAAAAACTCCAAGGCTGTGGACAACTTTGCCAAGACACGTATGTGAGATGCGGGGTGGGGGTGCCTTGATGCGAAGGGAGGTGGAGTGGCAGGGACCCTCCAGGGAGAGCCCGGAGGGAAAGCCAAGCTTCCACACTGGCCCACAGACTCCAGTGATTTTGACAAGCACCGAAAGATACATTACAATGAAGGGAAGTTCCTGAAGACCCTGAAAACCCTGCCCTTGACCAGTGAGGAAGACAGCAGCAGCGGGGCTAGTGCCAGCATCAGCAGCAGTAATCAAAGTGTGATGATGGACCTGAAGCCCAGGCCCGTGGAGAAAGGCTGGCCAGGAAGACTGGCCCCAGGAGTCAAAAATGAGACTGTCCTGGTGACTGACAGCCGTGGCCTAGACACCAGTGGTTAGTGACGGGGCCCAGGGACTGAAGAGAATTGTAGACAAGAGGCTGTTCCAGAGTCCACATCTCCTTGAACTTTTCTTTCTTTCTTTTTATTTATTTATTTATTTATTTTTTATTTTATTTATTTATTTCTTTTTTTTGGTTTTTCGAGACAGGGTTTCTCTGTGTAGCTTTGCGCCTTTCCTGGAACTCACTTGGTAGCCCAGGCTGGCCTCGAACTCACGGAGATCCACCTGGCTCTGCCTCCCGAGTGCTGGGATTAAAGGCGTGCGCCACCACCGCCCGGCGAACTTTTCTTTCTTTCTCTCTTTCTTTCTTTTTGTTTTTGTTTTGTTTTGTTTTAGAGACAGGGTTTCTCTGTGTAGCCCTAGCTGTCCTGGAACTCCCTCTGTAGCCCAGGCTGGCCTCAGAGATCCGCCTGCCTCTGCCTCCCGAGTGCTGGGATTAAAGGTGTGTGCTGCTACCACCGCCCAGTGAACTTTGCTTTTTTCGTATCTGTTCTCTTTGGCTCTGCTTCTCGTTTCTCTGCTGTATTCTGCTTTCTTCAGAGCATAGGCTTACAGTCCTGCTGTCTGACAGAGAGGCAGTGGTTGGGGGTGGACTCCAAGGAAGACAGGACAAATGGAGCTGAGTCTCCACACAGGGTGGCCTCCTCCAGAGATGACAGTTTGAGGGAACCATTGGGGAATGCAGATCACTGCGGGCTTTCTAAAATGGGGAGGGGTGGTAGAGGGGAACTGGGGACTTGAACTTCTCCCGTCATTTAGCGGCCCGCCATGCACACCTAGGATTCATAGGCACAGCAGGTGGCCACAGACTCAGACTGTCTGGGGTGATTTTTCAGATTCTGCTGCTTTCAGAAACCAGTTCCCCTCAGCTTCAGACTCGACCCTCAGGGAGGAGACTGCCCTGCAGCGTAAGGAGTATTACAGTAAAGGAAGATACCTGAGGTCCTGTTCGCACCCGGAGATCGGAGAGGACATAGAAGACGACGAGATGAGCAGTGAGAGCTGGGAAGGACAGCCAGCCTGGGGGAGGAAGGACAGAGCGAGCAGCTTGCTAGGTGCCCCTGCCCTCGTCTCATGTTACTTGCAGGTTCTTCAGGTCTGACCTGGGTTACTGAGAATCCCAAAGGCACTTCCGGTCCTATCGGAAGCCCCTTTGGGTGTGGCAAAACCATTTAGGGTTCTCTGGACATAACCATGACTGTATGGCAACCTGGGATTTAGTGGATAGGTTCTAGAGATCTGAGGATCACATGGACAAGAGCTTACCCCTGCTGCAAGAAAGCCCAACTTCTTCTTTCTCTAGATGATACCTTGCGGCTCCAGTGGACTCAGGAAAAAGAACCTAGACCATGGAAAATGTAGCCAGCTGAGGACGGGGTGAGGGCAGCCCTCCTCTGCCCTTACCACTCTACTAGTGGACAATAAAGAGAACATCAGGAATCTGAGTGCTGGGAATTGGATGCCCAGCCTGGGCCTGCTCTATCATTGCCTGGGAGAGTTGGGGAGGGGGTTGTCCATGCACAATAAATCAGGAAAGCAGAGACAAGCGAGAGAAGCTGAGAGCAACCAGAGGACTGGGTTCTTAGGATCAGCACTTAGGGGCTAAGGCAGCAAAATCACAAATTTGAGGAGAGCTTATTCTACATAGTGGGATCCTGTTGTTGTTGCTTTTTTATAATTATTTATTTTTATTTACTTATTTTTATTTGTTTGTTTTGCCTGCATGAATGTCTGTGTGAAGGTGTCAGATCTTGGAGTTACAGACAGTTGTGAGCTGCCATGTGGGTGCTGGGAATTGAACCAGGGTCCTCTGGAAGAGCAGTCAGTGCTCTTAACCACTGAGCCATCTCTCCAGCCCTTACACAAACTCTTAAGTGACAGAGACATCTTTGACTCTAGATCATCATGCCTACCCTCAAAAAATGTATTCACCAAAGGAGGAAGGAGCAAAGACAGACCAGGGTCCCAGAAGGAAGGGGACAGCAGACAGTCTCTGGGGGCGGGGCTGTGGTTTCTCTGATCTCAGCATCGACTCTGCCCAGGCCCCACCCCTACCCCTCCCAGAGCTGCCTACAAGTGTTGGGGTGAGAGCTCCTCCTGGGTCACCCCTTTCCCTTTGGGGAAAGAATTGCAGACCCAGGCCCTTTCTGCCAGAGGACCTCTTCTTCCTCATCAATACCCCTCCTGGGGGGTGGGGAGTGCATCTACCTACATCCCCACCTGCCTGGGCCAAAGCAGGTCATCTGAGATGACGATCAAACTAGATTTTGAAGAATGTCTCAAGGACTCTCCTCGCTTCCGGTAAGTGTGTGCAGGTCCAGGAGGCTAAGGAGGGGAAGGAAGGTCCCACATGCCCTGACAAACACACAGCATGTCCCAGGCTGGACCTCCCTTAGAGCCTAGGTCATAAAGAGACAAGAGGGAACTGGTGGGAAATGGTGCATCTGCTGTTCAACCCGGGCCTGGCGTCTCATACCTGTAATCCCAGCACTTGGGAGGCTGAGGCAGGAAGACTGCTCTGAGTTCCAGACTAACCTGGGCTACAAGAGTGAAACCCTTTAAAAACAAAATGCAAAAAGCAAAAGCCCCATGCTCTCCAACAAGCTTCTGTTCTGCCTGTCTGCACCTTCTGGCCTTTATAATTGGCATTCCTTCTTCCTTTTCACTGGAACCCCTCCCCCAGCACCTGCCCTGGGGCGGTTAGCAACTTCCTGCCCTGGCCACATCCACCCTCTCGACATTTCCTGCTCTGGTCTGGGTTATTGAAGCTTAGAATGTGCACAGTAATAGCACATGAGTAATATCTGGTCCTGGGTGGGCGGCCATCCTCAATTCATCTGTCTGTCTGTACCCACCACCCCATGACTCCAGCAGAGAACCCAGTGGACCTAAGCTCTGTTCTCATGACCCTGTCTCTCCTTTCCCAGAGCCTCCATTGAACTGGTGGAAGCTGAAGTGTCAGAATTGGAGACCCGCTTGGAAAAGGTGATCACGGAGCAAACAAGATCCAGGATGGGACTGAAATAAGAGGGGTGGGCCAGGGAGATAGTGGTACACGGGGAATGAGTTACCAAGTCATAGAAAGTTAACTGTACCTGGGCATGACGGCTCATAATTGTAATCCTAGAACTTCAGAGTCTGAGGGAGGAGGATCACCATGAGTGTGTGACAGCCTGGGCAAAACTACAGTGAGGCGTCTCTTTTTAAAAAGGGGTGTGTGTGGGGGGGTGTCTGCAGAGATAGAGAAAACATCCCGTGCCTTCAAAAGTTTAAAATAAGATGCATTCGTTCGTTCGTTCGTGTGCATTTATATAAGCTCCAGCCTTGACATGCTCTGTGAGTTTTCTACTGATGTTTAACAAGCTATTGGCTTGGGTCACCTAAACAGCAGTCAGGGTCTCAACCAAAATTGTGGTCTCATCTGAAGACTGGGACTTTCTTGCAAGATCATGTGGTTGTTGACAAATTTTAGTTCATATTTCACTGCCATTATAGGACTAGGGGCCTAATCTCCAGAGGCGACCCACAGGTCCCCGTCCCAAGGCTTGCTGCAGACATGTCCTAGCCTTATTGCGTGTTGACAGGAAGAAAGTCATTGTGTATGCTAGTGAGGTGTCACATGGTGTAACATGGAGTGCCATCCCATTGCCTTTGCCATCCTCTGCCAGTCTGCAGCAAGTCACAAGCTTTCCTCACGCTCCCTGAGAGGAGGGGCTTAGGACAAGAGAGATGGCTTGCTGGTCCTTGCTGGTCTTCCAAAGGACTCATTCATTTCTTAGCTCTCAGGTCGGGTGGCTCATGGTTACCTATAACCTCTAGTTCCAGGAGATCTGATTCCCTCTTCTGGCCTCAGATATTCTACACATGTGGCGCGCACACACACACACACAAAATGACTCATATCTTTTTTTTTTTTAAGATTTATTTATTTATTATGTATACAGTGTTCTGCCTGGACTTATCCCTGAGGGCCAGAAGAGGGCGCCAGATCTCATTACAGATGGTTGTGAGTCACAAAGTGGTAGTTGGGAACTGAACTCAGGACCTCCGCAAGAGCAGCTAGTACTCTTAACCTCTGAACCATCTCTCCAACCCCCAGTGACTCACATCTTTAATCCTAGTATTGGAGAAGCAGAAACAGGCAGATCTCTATGAGTTCAGGCCAGCCTGGTCTACCTTTTTTTTTTTTTCCAGACAGAGTCACACATAGTCCAGGCTGGCTTTGAATTTACCTTGTAGTTGAACCTGACTTTGAGTTCCCAATCCTCTGACCTCTACCTCCCTCCTGGAGATCGAATCCACCCCCTGCATGTTAGGCAGCAGCTATATCCCCAGTGTAAGTAATTCTTAGACTTTTTTTTATTATTATTTTATTATATATATGGCTGTTTTGCCTGGGTATGTGTCTGTGCATCACTTCCATACCAGTGCCTGCAGAGGCTGGAAGAGGGCGTTGGATCCCCTGAAACTGGAGTTAAAGAGAGTTGTGAGCCACCATGTGGGTGCTGAGAACTGAACCTGGATCCTTTGCAAGAGCAGCCAGTGCTCTTAACCACTGACCCATCTCTCCAGCCCCCAAATGTTTTTAATTGAGTTGTTCAATGCGAGTTAATAACACACTTGCAGTAATTGCAAAGAGAGGCCATGTCCCCATCAACTTCCCCCAGTGATGACATTTAATGCAATTTTTTCTCATTATCAAACCTCAAAATTGGCATTGGCACAGTACAATTAACAATCAAGTCTACAGGGACCAGGAGAGATGGCTTCCCTTGCAAACATGAGGACCCAAGTTTGATCCCCAGCACTTACATAAAAGTGACAAGGTGTATGTATGGCATGCATTTATAATCCTAGTATTGAGGAAATGGAGACAAGAGGATCACTGGGTTTTTCTGGCTGCCCAGTGTAGTCTAACTTTTGGGCTTCAGGCTAATGAGAAATGAGAAATCCTAGCTCAAAGGAGGTGGACTTTTTTTTTTTTTTTTTTTTTTTTTTTAAAGGCAAGGTCATCATACTATGTAGCCCTGGCTGGCCTAGAACTCACTATGTAGACCAGACTGGGCCTCAAACTTACAGAGATCTGCCTGCTTCTGCCTCAGGAGTACTGATCTCTCTCTCTCTCTCTCTCTCTCTCTGTCTCTCGATCGTGGTGTGTGTGTGTGTGTGTGTGTGTGTGTGTGTGTGTGTGTGTGCAGGTGCACATGCTATAATGCACATGGGGAGGTCAGTGGACAATTTCCAGGAGTCAATTCTTTCCCCTCACCATGGGCTCCAGAACTGCACTTTGGTTCTCAGGCTGGCATGGCATGTGCCTTTACCAGCTAAGCCATCCCACTGGCCTGAAGTTGGCTTTTCTTTTTTTTTTTTTTTAAAGATTTATTTATTTATTATGTATACAGCATGTATGACTGCAGGCCAGAAGAGGGCACCAGATCTCATTACAGATGGTTGTGAGCCATCATGTGGTTGCTGGGAATTGAACTCAGGACCTCTGGAAGAGCAGTCAGTGCTCTTAACCTCTGAGCCATCTCTCCAGCCCTTTTTTTTTGTTTGTTTGTTTTTTGTTTTTGTTTTTGTTTTTTTGTTTTTCGAGACAGGGTTTCTCTGTGTAGCTTTGCGCCTTTTCCTGGAACTCACTTGGTAGCCCAGGCTGGCCTCGAACTCACAGAGATCCGCCTGGCTCTGCCTCCCGAGTGCTGGGATTAAAGGCGTGCGCCACCACCACCCGGCTGAAGTTGGCTTTTCTAAAAAACTGGAAGCCCAGTGTGGTGGCACATGCCTTTGCTAGCACTCAGGAGGCTGAGGCAGGCAGGGCTCTGTGAGTTTGAGGCCAGCCTGGTCTACATAGCAAGTTCCAGGACAGCCATGGCTGCATAGACAGACCCTGTCTCAAAGAAAATTAAAGGCGATGGAGTGATGGTTCAGGGGTTAAGAGCACATACTGCTCTTTCAGAGGACCTGAGTTCAGTTCCCAGCACTCACACCTGGAGGCTCTCAACTGCCTGTAACTCCAGCTCCGAAGGATCTGACCTCCCTCTGTCCTCCTGACTCATGTGCAAACATATACATGTATACATACATAGTAATAAAAATATCTTAAATCAAAAACAACTGGGGATAACAATGTGTTTGAAGTCCATTCAAGTTGTCGAGTGCATTAATAGTTCCTCTTTATTGTTGACTGCAATTCTATCATATAGACGTACTACTAATCATTGGTTTAGTTTTGTTTTTTTGAGACAGGGTCCTTCTATATAGTCTTGGATGGCCTGGAACTTGCTTTGTAGACCAGGCTGGCCTCAGTCTCATAGAGATTCACCTGCCTCTGCCTCCCAAGTACTGGGATTAAAGGCTTGTGTCACATGCCTGGCTAGTTATTGGTTCAGTTTTATGAAAGGTCTTTTCTCGAATATGGGAGAAAGGGGCTTGTATACACAGGAGAACTAGACAGTCTGCTGATCTGCATTGAGTTGTAGCCATTTTGTCTCCTTGTCATGGACTGATAGGAATTGCTCTTGGTCAGTCTCCTGACCACTGCTGATCATGCTAGCCAATTTCAGCCCTAGTCACTTTCAGCCCAGACTATATTTCTCAGGAGTGTCCACCAGCCCCCAGAAAAATGTGCTGGAAAGACCTGGGTCCTGGGGCCTTGCCTCTTCTTCACAAAGCCTCCCTGTGACTTCTTACCACCCTGGGCCAAGCTGAAGGGCTCCACAGACAGTTGCTCCATTCAAAATATGGCAACTCATGGCTAAAGTCTAGCCTTGTCACCTTGAGGGTGACACGGCCATAGCTCTGTGGATAACAGGGCCCAGGGGTGAGGAGACTGATGTGGGACTCCACTCAGCCATCTGGCTTTCCCTTCCCAGATCAGTTATAGCTCTTTGACTATTCCAAAGGCACCGTAGGGGCTGAAGAGATGGCTCAGCGGTTAAAAGCACTGGCTGCTCTTCCGGAGTACCCGGGTTCAATCCCCAGCACCCACATGGCAGCTCCCAACGGTCTGTAACTCCAGTTCCAGGAGATCTGGCATCCTCACACAGGCATACATGCAGACAAAACACCAATGCACATTAAAAGAAAAATAAATTAATTTAAATTAATTTTAAAAGGTGCTGCAAGGTGGACAACTGAGCACCCCAACATCTTACTTGTCCCTGATCCCGAAGCCTCAATGCCTAGTTAATATTTGCAAGGGAATGTTTAGAGAGTACAGAATGAGACACACACACATACACACACACACACACACACACACACACACACACACACACACCCCAAAGGCTGTAGAACTGAACCTAGCCAGGCAGAGAATGGGTACTAGGAACAAGACAGGGCAAGGAGGATGGGGTTTTAGGGAGAGCCCCTCACTCCAACAGGCACAGAAGGGCAGGTCGGATTAGACGGGGAGAGATATTTGAGAAGTCAAGATGACTGTGACTTTGGGAAGAAGCTTGGAGGAACGGGCAGAAATTTTGAAACAGACACAGGAAAAGGAAGCTAGGAAGTAGAGATAATGGCATTGCAGGTGTGAGTCTGAAGTGGGGGAGCTTCCTTGGTCTGGGTGGGACAGTGGATGAGATTAGGAAAGGGCTGTACAGCCTGGGGCAGGGGGCGAAGTGGAGCGTCATTTGACGTCTGGCCACTGGTACCATTCACTCTTGCCCTCCGTTCTTCCCCAGCTCCTCAAGCTGGGAACCTGCCTCCTGGAAAGTGGGCATCATTACCTTGCCGCCAGCCGTGCCTTCGTAGTTGGCATCTGTGACCTGGCTCACCTGGGCCCACCGGAGCCCATGATGGCGGTATGTGATGATTCTGAACCAGAGCTGTGATTGCTGGGGATGGGGGGTGGGGGTGGGGGACTGGGATCAGGAGATGCTGAGGAAGAGGAGGGCTGACCTGGGGTCTGCAGAGCCCAGGCCAGAGCAAAGCTGGGTCCAGCATGCAGGACTTTGGGTGGACCTTGATGTCCCATACCTGGTACTTTCTCTCTGGTTTTTCTTGCCCAGGAGTGTCTGGAGAAATTCACTGTGAGCCTAAACCACAAGCTGGACAGCCACGCTGTGAGTGGGGGATGTGGGGCAGGGTTGGCCTGGGGATGATGGATGGATGGGGCAGGGTTGGCCTGGGGGTGATGGATGGATGGGGCAGGGTTGGCCTGGGGGTGATGGATGGATGGGGCAGGGTTGGCCACGACACTGACTCTCACTTGTCAACTTCATCCAACAGGAGCTTCTTGATGCTACTCAACACACGCTGCAGCAGCAAATCCAGACTCTGGTCAAGGAGTGAGATGGGAGGGAAAGGGGGGGTCTTACTTCCCAGACACTAGCTAGCCCTCCACCTCTCTAACCATTACCACAGGCCTCTCCAATAGGAGCAGCTATGAGGGTGGGTGGGAAGTGGCCTGACTCCAGTCTTCCCATCCCCGGGGTCCCCAGGATTTTCCTCTCACGGGCTAACTGACAGGATATTGGGGGGAGGGGTGATCCTGAGATTTTTCTTCCCTGGGGATGGGAAGGTAAATCTGCTTTTGTTTTGTCTTCCCTAACTCTAGAGGTCTCCGGGGTTTCCGGGAGGCTCGCAGGGATTTCTGGAGAGGCGCTGAGAGCCTGGAGGCTGCCCTTACCCACAACGCAGAGGTCCCCAGACGTCGTGTCCAAGAAGCAGAGGAGGCTGGGACTGCTTTGAGGACCGCCCGAGCTGGGTACCGGAGTCGGGCACTGGATTATGCCTTGCAGGTAGGTGCCTACCCTAACCCATCCTCCGGGATACCTTGAGGTGTCACCTCAAGAGTGGGGAGTCCCCAGGGTGCAATGGGAGACAGTGCTGTCATTTCAAGGCTGACCCGAGGTCTCTTTGGACCTTTCAGGTCAACGTGATCGAGGATAAGAGGAAGTTTGACATCATGGAGTTCGTGAGTTTCAGGAGCAGCAAAAATGGAGAGGGACCTGCTGACAGAGCGGGAGGGTAGAGGGAAGGAGAGGGGTGTCCTTCCTCAGTCCTGCCCCCTACCCGCCTTGTCCCTCAGGTGCTGCGATTGGTAGAGGCCCAGGCTACCTACTTCCAGCAGGGCCACGAGGAGCTAAACCGCTTGGCTCAGTATCGGAAGGAGTTGGGTGCCCAGGTGAAGGACCCTAGGCAGTTGGTGCAGGGAGGTTAGGGGACGCTAAGATGACTCTCCTGGCCTGGTTGGGGCAAACGCAGACATGTGAGATGTCCCTCCTGTGCCCAGTTACACAGCCTGGTCTTGAACTCTGCGAGAGAGAGGAGAGACATGGAGCAGAGGCATGTGTTACTGAAGCAGAAGGTGAGGGCTGCTGCAGGGGCAAGAGGGACGCAGGCCTGTGACTTCGGTCTCCGTCTGCCTCACATGGTTTGATCCTCTCATGCCCCCAGGAGCTGGGTGGTGAGGAGCCAGAGCCAAGCTTAAAGGAGGGGCCTGGTGGCTTGGTGATGGAGGGACATCTCTTCAAACGGGCCAGCAATGCCTTTAAGACGTGGAGCAGGTAAGGAGACAAGTGACTCACCCCAGCTCACCCAATGGAACATTCTTGAATGGGTGGTTACCGTGTGTGAAGTACATCAAGATACAACCCTGAGTCAGCAAAGACAGACAGACAGACACCTAAACAAGTTGCATGCCATGTTAGAAGGTAATAATAAAATGACCAGCGCAGTGGTACACACCTTTAATCCTAGCCCTGGGGAGGCAGAAGCAGGTGGATCTCTGAGTTCAAGGCCAGCGTGTTGTACAGAGCAAGTTCCTGGACAGCCAGGAGTGCATAAAGAGACCATCACACAAAAAGAAAAGGTAGCAAAAGAATACTGCCAGCAGTTAAGTATGGTGATGCACATCTGTGATCTCAGCACTACGGAGGCCGAGGCAGAGCTCCCAAGCAAAACACTGTCTAAAAAAGGGGAGGAGGGTGTAAAAGAAAGGGATGATAATGTTACAGAAAAGAGAAACAGTACAGAAGGGACAGGATCTGATGATGGTCTGGGCAGAGAGGGTAAAATTTAGTTTCAATTTTTTTTTTGAAGGGCTGAGTATTAAACTCAGGGCCTCAACCCTGCTAGGCAAAGAAGCTACCACTGAGTTAAATCCACAGCCCAGGGTTCCCGATTCTAAATAAAATGTCAGGGGCTGGACGTGGTGGATCATGCCTGAAGTCCTAGCACTTGAGAGGAGGAGCCATGAGGATTGGAATTCTGTGTGCAGACAAATAAGTCAGAACCGTTATTTATCAGGTCTGCTTTTTTTTTTTTTTTTTTTTTTTTACAAATCTCATGTATCCCAGGCTGATCTCAAATTTACGATGTAGCCAAGGATGACCTTGAACTCCTGATCTTCCTGCCTCCACCTCCCCAAAGCTGGCATTACAGGTGCACAACACCATGCCTAGCTAGAAAAGCAACTTTTGCAGGATGGTGGGGGCACATGCCTTTAATCCCAGCACTTAGGAGGCAGAGCCAGGCGGATCTCTGTGAGTTCGAGGCCAGCCTGGGCTACCAAGTGAGTTCCAGGAAAGGCGCAAAGCTACACAGAGAAACCCTGTCTCGAAAAACCAAAAAAAAAACAAAAAACAAAAAAAAAACAAACAAATAATTGTAGAAGTGGGGGTGATTCGAACGCCCTCATGACACACCCAGAAATAGGGTTTTCCACTGTTCCAGAGTTTTACCACCTTTATCTCCTTCAACACTGGCCACAACTAGAAAAGAAATCATTGCAACAATAAACATATTTTAGTTAAAAGAAGAAAGCTGGGTGTGGTGGCATATGCCTGTGAGCCTAGCCTTTGAGACGGAGGCAGGAGGATCAGGCGTTGAAGGGTAGCCTTACTGCTGTCCGCTGGAAAGTAGGCTTCATAAACATGTCCGATCTGGCTTGTCCCAGCAGAGAGGAACACCCCTTCCATGTCCCATTCTGCACAACTTCCCACCATTCTCTGCAATGTCTTGTGGGACTGCCAGCCCACACCTCTCAGCAAGCTACTTGGGGGCAAAGAGCACAGTCCTCTCTTCTATCCATTCCTGAGCTTGTCCCCAGGCTGCCCATGCACTTAACCACGTCTGTCTCCTCCAGACGCTGGTTCACCATTCAGAACAACCAACTGGTTTACCAGAAGAAATATAAGGTAGGTACTGGGTGCTGGGACTCTAGATAGACTCAGCCCTCACTTACTATGCTGGTTCGTGGCCCCCTTATCACTTTTTGGCAGGACCCCGTTACTGTGGTGGTGGATGACCTTCGTCTCTGTACCGTGAAGCTCTGTCCAGACTCAGAAAGGCGTTTCTGTTTCGAGGTGGTGTCCACCAGCAAGTAAGGACAGTCCCTTGGGGGCAATATTTTAATATGTCTAAATAGTTACAAACCAAAAAGGCAAGGCCGCCAAGATGAGGCTCCCTGAACAGCTCCAGGGCTCGGCCCTTTCTTTGGTGGCTGGTTGAAGCAGGGAGCCGCTGCTGAGAGGACAGGGTGGTAGGAGATGTTTTGGGGGATACTGCCAATTGTTGCTGAAGTACAGGTACTCACTTATGATGGGAATTATGTTCCAATAAATTCATCATCAGTTGAAAAGATATTGAAAAACCTACTGTTCACATAGCTTAGCCTAGACAGCCTACCTTAAACATGCTAAAAACCCGTTAGCCTACTGTTACAAGCCTCTTTTACAATAAAGTGTTTTTGAATACTCCACTGAAAATCAAAATCAAGATGGCTGCTTAAATATAGCTTTGTGCATTAATATTGAAAAATATTAAGTCAAACCATCGTAAATCAGGGACCACCTGGATTTTAATATTGCTGATAGGCAGGTATGGTGGTACACATCTGTAATGCTCAAACTTGGGAGGCAAAGGAGAATCTTAAGTTTGAAGAACACAGCCTGTCCCTGTCTCAAGAATAGACAGGCCAATGAGATGCTCATTACTTGCTTGATAACCTAAGTTCAATCCCCAGGACCCATATGGTGGAAAGAGATAACCAACTCCATAATGTACTATGCATATGTATACACATACAAACATACACATATTTAAATATAATGTCTTGTTTTGTTTTGTTTTGTTTTGTTTTTCGAGACAGGGTTTCTCTGTGCAACAGTCCTAGCTGTCCTGGAACTAGCTCTGTAGACCAGGCTAGCCTTGAACTCATAGAGATCTGCCTGCCTCTGCCTCCCGAGTGCTGGGATTAAAGGCGTGCACCACCACCACCACCACCACCACCACCACCACCACCACCACCGGGCTATAATGTCTTTTTTAAAGTTCAAGGCCTGACTGATCTACTAGCATGTTTGAAGTCAATCTGAGCAATGTACCAGACTCTATCTCAAAGTAAAATAAAGATGGCTTGGCTGTAGCTCAGAGGTGGAGTGCTTGCCCAGCATGCACGAGGCCCTGGGTCCAATCTGCAGTAGAGATAGATAAATAAGTAAATATATTTTAAATCCATATGACCAGTTCAGCAATAGCTGCACGTCAGTTTGCCCATTCTGCCTCATGGCCCTCTGACCTCAGACCCCCACCTCTGTTACTCTCACCCCCCCCCCCCAGGTCCTGCCTCCTCCAGGCTGACTCTGAGCGCCTCCTGCAGCTGTGGACTAATGCTGTTCAGAGCAGCATCGCCTCGGCCTTCAGCCAGGCTCACCTTGATAACAGCCCTCGAGGGCCAGGCCAGGTATCTTAATATGGGCACTGGGAGCCATTCTGTCCTGGGAGGTGGGGCACCCCTCACCCTTAGGCCCCTTGCTCACTCCTTCTTCCCCTGTCTCCCTCAGGTCTCAGGATACCTTGCCCTGGGCTCTGCTGCTACTCTGGGCTGTGGTGGGGCAGCCAGAGGAAGGGAACCTGGAGGAGTTGGGCAGGTGGCAGCCCAGGTACAAAGTGTAGAAGGAAATGCCCAGTGCTGCGACTGCAGGGAGCCAGCCCCAGAGTGGGCCAGTATCAACCTCGGTGTCACCCTCTGCATTCAGTGTTCCGGCATCCACAGGTCATTCCCTAAGACCCCAAGCATAAGCCCCGCTTTCAACTGCAATATGGCCATCATCAGGACCCTCTCATGCACCCTACCCTGGTTTTTTCTTATGTTCTTCTCTGTCACTGGTCACCAAGCTTGCTGCACAAAGTGCACATGGGAGTTGGGTATGGACAAGCTTAAGGGGGTCCTGGCTGTCTTAGAACTCACAGCGATCCACCTGCCTCTGCCTCCGGAGTGCTGGGATTAAAGGCGTGCGCCACCACTGCCCAGCCCAGGGCATTTATTGTCTTGATCAGAGGAAGCATGGGTTAGGGTTGCTGAGGGTGGGATAGCCAACGGAGCCCAAAGAAAGAATAGGTTGTGAAGGCCTACCAAGTTCTAGAGGCCTCACCACCATTCTGAACTATACACAGAGAGAAGGGAGGTGGCATAGGAAGAATGTTCCAGACCAGAGTACCATGAGAAAGGAAAAGGGGCTAGAGAGCATGAGACCTTAAAATGAAACAAGATAAAGGGAAAGATGATGAACAGGCCAGAGCCCGGTCAAGGATATGTGGCCTTTGCTGCCCTGCTTCCTGGCCCCGCTCCCCCGCACAGCCTCCACACAAGCCTGGCTTCTTAGTCTTTTCAGGAGCAACAGCCTTCCCAGGCCACTGCCCACACAGGGCATGACTCTCCCTCTGGCCCTCCAGGAGCCTCGGTGTTCATTTCTCCAAAGTTCGGTCTCTGACCCTTGACTCCTGGGAACCAGAACTAGTGAAGGTAACTTGGGCTATTGTGGAGACAGAGGACAGAGGAGCCCTGAGGACTCACAGAGACTCACCCCATTACCCCACCTCTTTCCCTTGGCCTCTCCTGGGCCTCCTCAAGCTGATGTGCGAGCTGGGAAATGTCGTCATCAACCAGATCTACGAGGCCCGTGTGGAGGCCATGGCAGTAAAGAAGCCAGGGCCCAGCTGCTCCCGGTGAGGTTGGGGTGAAGGTGCCCAGGGCTCCCCTCCACTGCGGGAGGGTGGGGATGGGATGAAGGGCCTAAGGCTAGCTCTTCTCCCAACATCCAGGCAGGAAAAAGAAGCCTGGATTCATGCCAAGTATGTGGAGAAAAAGTTCCTGACCAAGCTTCCTGAAATTCGAGGACGAAGAGGTGGCAGGGGACCCCCGAGAGGACATCCTCCTGTGCCCCCAAAGCCTTCTCTCAGGCCGCAGCCAGGGATGGTCAGGTCCAAGTCAGGTAGAGACTGTTAAGCTCATTGCTGTGTGCTCACTACTGGGCCAGGTCCTATACGGCAGCAGACAATGAGAACATCCCCTGGAGGAAGTCAGAAGGACCAGACCGTAGTTTCAGGGGGATACAGTAGGGCGTGGCATTGAGCATGGGGAGAATTGTGGGGTGGAATCTGTCAGGGAGAGCCACAAAAGGGGTATCTCTGCCAGCGGTGGTGGAGCACGCCTTTAATCCCAGCACTCGGGAGGCAGAGGCAGGTGGATCTCAGTGAGTTTGAGGCCAGCCTGGTCTACAGAGCGAGATTCAGGACAGGCACCAAAACTACACAGAGAAACCCTGTCTCGGAAATAAAATAAATAAAATAAAGCCCCCCAAAAAGGTGGAGGGGGAGTTTGAGGAGGCAATCTCCAATATGAGAAGAGGCAGGAGAGGGGTTGAGCTTGGCAACGCCTGAAAAGGAGGTACGAGCCTGACCTGGGCAGAGGAAGGTAAGAGCTGAGTCTGTCTGGGAGTTCACCTCTGGCATCCAGCCAGTCTGGTGGTTGGACAGGCTGAGGTGAGTGATACTATCTCTTCCACACCCGGGGCCTTGCACACATACATCCCGACATGTATGCACATACACATCACTCCCATCTCTCACCACAGCCCTGAGTCACAAGGGCCTCCCCACAGTTTAGACGTGACTTACCGCCTCACAGCATCTGGGGACTGTGCTGAAGATTTCTCCCCAGACCCAGCACTGATTTTCCTCAACAGAGTCCCCATCTGACAACCTGGGAAGCCTGCACCCTGGGGCCCTGCTGTTCCAAGCTGCTGGGCATCCTCCATCTCTTCCTACCATGGCTGATGCCCTGGCCCATGGAGCTGATGTCAACTGGGTCAACGGGGGTCAGGGGAACGCCACACCTCTGATCCGGGCCACAGCTGCTGTAAGGACCATGCTGACCTCCTCTACTTGACCCTAAAGCTCCTCCTGACCTTCCCAGGGGTCTCCATCCCATAGGGAAACCCCACAGACAGGGTGTTAACAGTGTGGTTTGGAGGTGGTGAATCAATCTTGGACCCACCACTTGCATGGGATTTTAAACAAACTGTCAGTCTCTGTGGGCCTTTAGTCTCATCAGTAAACTAGGACTACCAGGAGGCCAGAGAGATGGCTCAGCTTATGTTGCACTTGCTGAGGACCAGGACTCAGTTCCCAGTACCCATAAGGCAGTTCATAACTATGACTCCAGTGCCGGAAGATCCAGCACGCTCTTCTGGCCTCCTCATTCACTTCATGTGGTACACAGACATATATGAAGGCAAAACACCTATACACATAAAAGAACAATAAAAATATCTTTTAAAAAGAGGAAGAGCAGGCTGGGCGGTGATGGCACATGCACTCGGGAGGCAGAGGCAGGTAGATCTCTTTGAGTTCGAGGCTAGCCTGTTCTACAGAGTGAGTTCCAGGACAGGCATCAAAAACTACACAGAGAAACCCTGTCTCAAAAAAACAAACAAGGGAGGCAGAGCCAGGCGGATCTCTGTGAGTTCAAGGCCAGCCTGGGCTACCAAGTGAGTTCCAGGAAAAGGTGCAAAGCTACACAGAGAAACCCTGTCTCGGAAAAAAAAAAAAAAAAAAAAAAAAAAAAACCAACCAAACAAACAAACAAGAACAAAACAAAACAAACAAAAAAAGAGCACCAGCATGCCTCATCAGAGTGCAGGAAAGATTAAATACATGAACATGTAAAGAGCGACAGCCAAGCCTAACACCTACTTGTACCCTGAATACCACACTCCCATGTCTTAATTACGCCACCCTAAAATACCGAGAACTCCACCTCTAACACTGTCATCCCCTCCTCGATCTCTCCATGCAGAATTCTCTTCTGGCCTGTGAGTTTCTCCTCCAGAACGGGGCGAATGTGAATCAGGCAGACAGTGCTGGCCGGGGCCCACTCCACCATGCCACCATTCTTGGCCACACAGGGTAGGGTGCAGCGGAAATGCCACCATGGGGAGGGAGTTTTCTGGGAGTGAAACTGAAGAAGGCTGCAGCTGAATTTAGCTCTCCTTTTCAGGCTGGCTTGCCTGTTCCTGAAACGGGGTGCAGATCTGGGGGCTCGAGACGCGGAAGGCAGGGACCCTCTGACTATCGCGATGGAAGCTGCCAACGCTGACATCGTAACCCTGTGAGAATGCCAGAGGGTCGGGCTAGTGCTTGGGCATTGCGTTCATCTTTGGGGTGGGGCTAATGCCAAAACCAGACCTGGAAGGTGAGGTCTGGGGAGGGGTGGGGTAAAGCTCTTTGGGGGTAGGGGGTGGGGCAGGGTGAGATGATGGGAGTTCACCTTGGGAGCCATTGTTCGTCCATCAACATTGCAGAAAAGTTAATGTGTTTGCATTTTAAAGCACTAGTCATCGGGGAGGTATTCTTTTTTTTTTTTTTTTTTACCAAGTGATGTAGCTCAAAGGATGAGGAATTAGGCAAAGGATGGGAAGTTAGGAAGAGAGTGAAGTCTTTTATTCCTTAATTCCCACCCTTCAGGCTACGACTGGCGAAGATGAGGGAGGCCGAAGCGGCCCAGGGCCAGGCAGGTAAAGTAACCACTTATTCACCCAGACCCCCGGTCCACACTGGAATTCTGGCCCTTGCTTACCTGCCCCCTTAGTGCCCAACTGCGATAATGCCATTGTTTATTCAACAAACACGGTTTGGGCGCATGGAGCGTGCCTGACCCTCGGAACAAAGGAAAAGGCACCCGTGATGCGCTTACGATGCACCCCTACTTGGAGAGCTTGCCCGGCCAGATCCACGCCTACTGTCCGTGATGCTTTCCGTAGTAGCCCAACCGTCCAGCCCTCCAACCTTTCCCCTGTCCTCCTCAGGAGACGAGACGTATCTCGACATCTTCCGAGACTTCTCCCTCATGGCATCGGACGACCCGGAGAAACTGAGCCGCCGCAGTCACGACCTCCATACGCTTTGATTCCAGGCCCCTCCCCACTTTGCCACGGCCTGCCTGATCTCCATTAAAGTCGCTGCTTTTTCTTTCCCAGTTCCCTTACTGTGCGCCACCTGGGGCCTGGCAGGGTGTTGGGCGCAGCGGCCACTAAGTGCAGGGCGCTGTGGCTTCTCTAGAGGTTAGGGTTTCTCTAAGAGGATGCTGACTAGCACCCAGTGGCTTGGCGGGAGGGGCTTTCGAGCTCAGGCGACAAGGGAAGCCACCCGCGTGGGGACCTGGGCACGCCGGGGTGGCCCACAGGCATCCCTGGAATGCGATGGCTCAGCACCCGCCCCCTCGGGAGTTCCCGACCGGGAGCCAACCCCGAGGCCCCGGTTTTCTCCGAAGAGAGGGACTGCAGACTCCTGCCCCGACCAAGCTGTGCTAGTGAGGTCATGCACACCTGCAGGGAACGCGGGCCGTCGCGGCCACATCCGTAGTGAAGCCTGTGAATCACCCCACCCCCGCTCGCGTCGGCCCGTCCAGCCCGTCCGCCCCGTCTCTCCCGTCGGTGGCGAGTCCCGGCTCCCATCCCCAGCAGCCAGCCCACGGGGGCGGAGGGCGGGGCGCTACGGGGCGGGGCTGCCGCTTAAAGGGCCACTGACTTGCTGCCCTTAGACCACTTCCTGGGGGTGGAGAGGACCTCGGCGGCTGCTGCGACAGTCCAGGAAGGCGGTAACGCCCGAGTCCCGAGACTCCGGCAGTTGCCAACAGAGTCCTGGGACACTCTCGGCTCTGACTGCGAGAGCATCTTCTCTCTCCAGCCATACAGAACGGCTCGCCACCGGTTCCCATCAGTTGCGCCCTCCGTCTGTTGGGACCCGCGCCCCTAAGCCTGGCCAGGCCTCTGGGCAGGCCGTCGGAACCCGGCGTGGACTCTCCTAATTGCAAAAGCTACCTACTTAGAAACCCAGAAGCTGAGCCCTTCCGAGTCCGGCCGGTGCTCGCCACCGTCTCCTGCTGGTTGAATTCCGGAAACCCACTGTCTGAAGAACACAGAAGGGAATCGCTGACCTCGCAGAATCAGAATCGTCTGGACCAAAAGCTCCCTGGCCCGGTCTCGCTGCCTTCTCCTCTTTTCGTCGGTTCTTCCATCCTTTTGGGGATTTCTGTGTCCTGAAGCCCCCAATCGCCACCAAGGTAGCTGGGGTGAGCTACAAACTTCGCTGTCTTGTTCTGCAACCTCTGCCTCCAACATAGCGAGTCTGAACATTACCATCGGATTCTTCCCAAAATCCAGGAGATTCTGCCTTTTCCTTCTCCTTGCTTGTCTCCTACAGTCCCCAAAATTTCCCCCCCTCCTGTGTCCTCTTCACCCCCTTCTTTTGGGGGCCCCGTGACCCTAAATGTCGGGGGAACACTATACTCCACTACATTGGAGACCCTGACTCGCTTCCCAGACTCCATGCTGGGGGCCATGTTTAGGGCTGACACCCTTATGCCAGCCAATCTCAACCGGCAAGGAGATGGCCATTACTTCATCGACAGAGATGGCAAGGCTTTCCGGCATATCCTCAATTTCCTGCGCCTGGGCCGTCTGGACCTGCCCCGTGGGTATGGAGAAACCGCACTTCTTAAGGCAGAGGCTGACTTCTACCAGATCCGGCCCCTTCTGGATGCCCTGCGGGAACTGGAAGCTTCTCGGGGTACCCCTGCCCCCAGAGCTGCCCTGCTCCATGCCGATGTAGATGTCAACCCCCGCCTGGTACACTTCTCTGCTCGAAGGGGCCCACACCACTATGAGCTGAGCTCTGTCCAGGTGGACACCTTCCGAGCCAACCTCTTCTGTACTGACCCTGAGTGTCTGGGTGCCATGCGCAACCGATTTGGTGTGGTCAGTGGGGACAGGGCCGAGAGCGGTCCACATTTTCGTCTAGAGTGGGCTTCCCGCCCCCGGGAACTCCCTGACGTGGAGTATGAAAGACTGGGACTGCAGCCGCTGTGGACTGGGGGGCCAGAAGATCGGCGGGAGGTGGTGAACACGCCTGCCTTCCTGGAGGAGGTACTCCGGGTGGCTCTGGAACATGGCTTCCGCCTGGACTCGGTCTTCCCAGACCCTGAAGACCTACTGAACTCCAGATCGCTACGCTTTGTCCGCCACTGAGCATGCTACCTTTCACTTGACTGTGGAGGAATGCGTCAGCCAAGGGGCTGATGGCTCTTCCGAAGCCTCTTTCTAGTTCTGGTGTGGGAGCTATGAGAGTCAGGGATCCCACCAAACCTGACTGGAGCCTAGGTATAGGCTGAGATTCCCAAATCGAGCTGCCCCGACTCAACTCCCAGAACTTGAGTGGTCCAGAAGGTCTACACCGGGGCTTATCCTGGGAAAGCATCCATGGTTTCTCAAGCCTATTCTTGCTTGAGGATGGGCCCTCTGTATTCAGGGGTGTGGAAAAGTAAGGAAGCACCTCTTTGCCCAGGCTAGACTTAGCAGAACTCTGGAGGTTTGAGCACTAGGTGGAAGGACATATTTTGAATTGTCAAATGTGGGCTGTCCCCTAGACTGTGGCTTCCCCTCCTGGAGGTGGGCACCTTATCCTACCATGACCATTAAGAGGCCAAGACATCTGGGAGATTCTTTACTATGTCCCAAGCCACCTACTGTGGGAGATTGAAAATAGACATCTTATCCTAGGTTGACAAAAGGGAGCTAGGAGAACTCCCATAAGCGTGGGGCTAGAGCACCCTTCTGGAATTCCGAGTGTTTTAGAGGACTCTCTGTAAGTGGGGCTGGACATGGGGAAAGATGGTAGTGTTTTTTGTGCCCTGAACTTCTTTCGTGTGTGTGTGTGTGTGTGTGTGTGTGTGTGTGTGGGCCAGCCACTGTATCTGACTGAAGCTTGGGCCCCTGGGGCCAGCCTCTGTATCTGACTGAAGCTTGGGCCCCTGGCGTCTCAGTTCCCATCAGTGTTGCCGACTCTTGTGTTTACATGATGGTCCTTCTGTGATCCTGGCATGTCCAGGCCTGTTTGGGGTTGCCTAGCAACTCTTCAGGCTCAGGTATATCTATGGTATGTGTGAGAGCAGATTGAGATTTAGTTTAATCATAGGGTGTGTGTGTGTTTGAGTGTGTGTTTATGCCCACACCACCACGTAGGCAGGAGGGACTTGTTTGAGTTTGAGTCACTGGGCTCTTCCGATGAGAGGTAAAAGCCACTGGGCTTAGATAGGCCTCTGAGACCTCCGGGAGCTCTTGGTTGCTGAGACAACCGTGAGCCTGTTGCTAGGAAATAGCTGGCTGAGGCCTAAGGCTGTCCTGGGCAGAGAGGAGACAGAGTTGACAGAGTGCAGAGGGTGTGGGAAGGGATAGCACTTCTGGGTTTCCTGAGTGGATGCACACATGCACATCTTCACTGGGAGGAGTCATTCATCTATCACTGTGACTTATAAGAAGAAAAATAAAATGGCTTTCAGAACCACGGACGTGTAAAGGCCATTGCCGCCTTGCAACCGAAACCCCGATTTCTCCCTCTCTCTCCTACTGGCCGCCAGTTCTGGGGGCCCAGGGGCAGCTTTGCCGGAGTCCAGCGGTGAAACAATGGCATTGTTCTAGATCAGTCTAGAACCTGCTACGCGAAGGGCTAGAATCCGAATCTCAGAGCATTCTGAGTCTTCCCTGGTCCAGGGGGTTGGGCTCCCCCCATCCTCCAGCAGGCCTCATGTGGGTGCTGGCGCTAGCAGGGGTTTTCCTGGCCGTCGCCAAGGCTTGTATCTTTTGCCGCCTCCCAACTCATGCCTTGCCAAGCCGCCTGGCTCGGCTCAGTAGCCAGATGGAGATGCAGTGGAAGGAATGGGCTTCCCCCGATTTCTCAGCCTTTGCCTTAGGTAATGCCAGACACACAAGGTTAGCCCTGCGAAAGTCACCTGTGTATCCTAAAGGGGTGGCCCGAGTCCCTAACTGTGCCCCTCCGTCACCGCTTCAGTCCATAGCGCCCCCTAGACACACTAGCCTCTCTGTGTGGAAGAACTCTGTGTCCTAGGAAATAGGAAACACAAAAACCCTGGAGCCTACCGAGAGGCTAGCTCCTCCTCCCATCTCCACAGATGAGGTGACCATGAACAAAATCACAGAGAAGACCCACAGAGTCCTGAAGGTCATGGGTGAGGTCGGAGGGAAGCTGAAACCTTGGACTCAAGGAAGGATGGGGTGGGGGCAGGTGAAGATGGGCTGATCTGGGAAAGGGCATGGAAGGCATGAGGCCTAGGGCAATACAGCTGTGCCCTGCCTCTCCAGAGATAAAAAGATCCTTTTCCTCGCTTCCTTCATATTGGCAATGGCTTCAGAAGACCAAGATCCCCCAGTACACCAGAGAAGGTATTGATGGGGAAGGAATCAAGGGGCCGCCTGGGATTTGTAGCCAAGTGGAGTGTGACTGAAGAGGTCAGCCACCCCTCTTGGTCCTTCCTTTCAGCTCTCTGTGCTCCCGCCTGCCGTGAGTCAAAAGGGTAACTAACAAGCCTGAGGAAGTTGGGTGGTTGGAAGGGTGGAGACCTTGGCTTCGCTCGCCCGCGCTGCTCCTATTGTCTCCTGCAGGGGGCAGCACCATCCTGTACAACTGCTCCACCTGCGAGGGCAAGGAGGCGTCGTGTTGGCCCCGAAAGCGCTGCTTTCCAGGTTCTTACTCCTTACGCGGCCCCTGGGACCCCTTCGGTGCCCTGGTGTGATCCGCGGGATCATCAACGGCTTCCTGGGTTCCTTGCAGGAAGTTACGATCTGCGGGACGCTAAGATTCTGCTCTTATCTATCTCCGGGATTGTCCTGCTTTTGGGTGCTCTGAGCCTCCAGGTGGAGTGAGTTGCGGGATAAACCGGAGAAATGCCGGAAACCGTCCTTCCTCCTTCCTCCCAACCCCCTTCCCTGCTTCCCTCCAGGCCTCCCATCCTCTGTCTTCTTTCAGGTACCGCCACCTGCAAGCGAAAGACTTGTGAAGATGCTCACAGCTTTCCCACCCCAGCTCTAAGGAATTTGTGCCCACAATTTCTGTATCCCATAGGGTGGGAACAAGCCACTTTTTAGACCCAGCCCCAAAGCCTCCCTCTTCCAGACCCTAAAACTCAGACTTTTGTAATCAATATCCATGTCAGATGCCTCCAGGAACCCAGGCACCCACAGCTGGAAAGTTCCTCCTCTTCTCCGCTCCACCAATCAGACAGAGCCGTGGATGATGCCAGGAAATTATCTACAGAAGGAAAGAATCCCTTGCCCACCACTCCCACATCCCTCTGTCCATTCCCGGAAAGCGGGGGACTGTTGGCCTGTAGACGTTGCTCTAGGCCCTCCTATGACTGATCGCGAATCCGGGAATGAGAGTTCTGGAAAACTCTCTCCCTCTGGGTTGAGACCACATCAGTCAGCCCGCTGGCATGCAGTCCCTCCATTGTGTTAATACTGTGCCGCCCTGGCCTCCACTCCTGCTGGGCCCAACTAAATTTGGCGCGCAATGCCTTCCCTCCGTGCCTGGTCTCTATCTGCAACTTGGGCAGGCAAGAGAATGGAGATTCTTAGGAATTCTAATTAGGGGCGCTCCCCTCCCCCCGGGTATTTAGCAATGTCTGGAGACAGTTTTGTTTTGAATGGGGGATGTGTTACTGGCTTCTAGTGGGTGGAGACTAAGGCCGCTGCTAACATCCTAGGATACACAGGAAAATCCTGCCCTGACGTCAACAGTTTACGGTGGGAGAAAAGTGGGTGCCGGGTCTCTGTGTGTTAGGGGGTTGGGGTTCGGATGACAAGAGATGGAAGGTGAAGAGAGGCCTGTCACCAGCCGCCTGTCACCAGCCCCACTATAAGCACTGAAGCCCAGATGAGGTCCCAGCCTTCACCTAGTTTTCAAACTGAGGGCAAGTGTTTTCAAATGGCACATTTGGAGTCACCAGGACAGTTTCCAAACGACTCATGCTTCTGTCTCTCCCCTGAGCGTGAGCAAAGTGGTCTCACACAAAGCCTTGGCTAATGTGATCTACAGCCAGGTCTGGACCACTGTGCTAACTGGCCTCGCATTGCCTAGCGTCGGAAAGAAGCTTTCTGAGATCTCCACTGTTTTCCTTCTAATTTTTCTTTTTCATCTGTTTTTTGTTTTTCAAGACAGTTTCTCTGTGTAACAGCTCTGGAACTCGATTTGTAGATCAGGCTGGCCTCGAACTCACAGAGATCCACATGCCTCTGCCACTAAGTGCTGAGATTAAAGGTGTGCACCACCATGCCCTGCCCTAGATTTTGTTTTTAAATTTTATTTGTTTGGTTGGTTATTGTGTGTGTAAGCGTATGTGGACCACAGCACATGTATGGAGGACAGAGGACAGTTTAAAGGAGTCAGTCTTCTCCTACTATAAGGGCTCTAGGGGCTGAACTCAGATGATCAGTCTTGGTGGCAAGCTCCTTAACCTGCTGAGCCATCCCTATGGCCCTTTGGTCTTGTCAGCTCAATCTGGCCTCCAACTTGCTATGATGCTGAGGATGACCCTGAGCCTCTGACCTTCCTGCCTCTACCTCCTAAATGATGGGATTGTAGGCATGCACCACCACCATCTGGCCCTGTTTGTTTCACACATTCTAGACAATCCTTTCATTTTATACATGAATATATGAGAGCACATAAGAGCATATAAGAGCACAAACTTGTCCAAGATCATAGGGAAACTCATCCATTCCTTGGACAACACTGAATGCCTATCAGGTACCAGGTAGCATCACTACCCAAGAAGGTGTGAGAAGCCCCATGACATCCTGACCTCAGCGGAGGCACAGTTCTCTGGATGGCAGCTGGCCTGTCTCCTCCTCTGCTCAGCCTCTATTTCCAGGATCAACATTTTACAGGTGATTCCATTCTCCTGCCCAATATTCATAGATCTACAACACCACCCCTTATTCAAGGACCTCTATCCCGTCTGCCCCCTTCTCCTGAGGTGGTCTCCAGCCCACCAAGAACCTTTTATAGTGGACTTATATGCTCCATCTGGTTGTGAATGCTCCTCTTGAACCCAGGTCATTCTCAGTGGCCACATGGGTCCTCCCAAAGCTCCACATTTCTTACAGCATGTGATGAAGTTGGGTTTTGGAGTTGGGCTGCTCATTTCAAATCCTTAGTCTGCTCTTACTGGGCCTTGGCAATGTATTTAACCTCTGCACCATTTCCTTATATTTTGTTTTGGACACAGTCTTGTTGTGTAGCGGGGATTAGAGGCAGATGCCACCGGGTTCAGCATTTTGTATGAATTAGTTTTGACTGTAACATTCCTTTAATGTAAGCACAACTGTGTTTCATTAAATGTATGATATCAGGGACTAGAGGCAGCTCAACTATGAAGAGCTCTTGCAGAGGACCCAAGTTCTGTTCCCAGCACCCACATGGCAGCAACAACTGTCCAAAACTCCAGTTTAGGAGGTCCAGTACCTTCTTTTGGCCTCTGTGGACACCAGGAATACATGTGGTACACATACCTACATGCTGGCAAAATATTCATACACATAAAATGAAAACCAAAATCTTAAAAAATCTATGAAACCATCAATTATAATATATACTATTACTGTGTGTTAAGAAAAAAAATCTATCAATTAAGCTATGGCATGCCTGTAACTAAAATTCACACTGACTTCAAAGATATTAAAAATGTAAGAAATGAATAGAATTAAAAAATATTTGCTTTTAAACAACAAGAAGGGAACTGTGGGTGCTGGAGAGATGGCTCAGTGGTTAAGAGCACTGGCTGCTCTTAGTGGTCCTGAGTTCAATTCCCAGCAACCACATGGTGGCTCACAACTGTCTATAAAAGGATGTGATGCCCTCTTCTGGCCTGCAGGTAATACATGCAGATAGAACACATATCTTAAACAAATTACATAAAATAAAATTTTTTAAAAATCTGGTGGCTCCTACTGTAATGCTAATGCTTGGGATGTGGAGGCTGGAGAATCAGAGTTCAAGGTCATTCTTGGTTGCATATTAAACTTAAGGCCAAGCTGGACTGCAAGAGATCCTGTTTTCAAAAACAAAGCAAAGCAGGGTCTAGAGAGATGGCTTAGTGGTTTAGAGCACTTGCTGCTCTTACAGAGGACCCGGGCATGGTTCCCAGCACCCACAACCATCTGCAACCACAGTTCCAGGGGGCCACACCTCTTCTGACCTCCACAGATTCCTGCATGCACATACCCATGTGCATACACATATGCATAAAATCAAAAGTGTAAAAAGCGGGGCTGGAGAGATGGCTCAGAGGTTAAGAGCACTGGCTGCTCTTCCAGAGGTCCTGAGTTCAATTCCCAGCAACCACATGGTGGCTCACAGCCATCTGTAACGAGATCTGTCACCCTCTTCTGTACACATAATAAATAAATCTTAAAAAAAAAAAGTGTAAAAAGCAAAATATAAGAAGGAGCTGGGCATAGTGGCATACACCTTTAATCCCAGAACTCGGGAGGCAGAAGCAGGAGGCTCTCTGAGTTCGAAGGAGGCCAGCCTGGTCTACAGAGTCAGTTCCAGGACAGTCAGGGCTATATATTGAGACCCTATATTAAAAAAAAAAATGAGAAAGGTGAAGATGAGTGTATAGTTTACTGTTAGAACACTTGCTTATCATACCTGAGAGTCCACTGTGCCATCCCCATCACTATCATCAACCATACTAAGGCTGGTGATGTAGCTCAGTGGTAGAACACTTGTCTGACAAGGCCTGGGTTTGATTCCCAGCACACACACACACACACACACACACACACACACACACACACACACGGCACGGTATATGTCTGTATTCCTTACACCAGGGAGAGAGAGGCAAGAGAATCAGAAATTCAAAGTCATCTTCAGGTACATAGCAAGATCAAGGTCAGCCTAGCACACATAAGATCCTGTCTCAAAAACAAAACAAAACAAAAACAAACCACTGAAGCCATTCCCCATCTCTTCCCTGCCTACAGAACATATGCCTCACTTGTTTACCCTGACTTTCTCCATCAGCAGCCCACTTGTCTTATCTGCTACTTAGGCCAGAGCTTTCTAAACACGGACCTAACTGGAATTTCCACTGGCATGCCCATGAACATCTCAGACTCCACGTGTCCAAACAAAGCTCCCTCACTGACATCCCCAGTGCTCTCTTGGGATCAGGATCGCTCTCACGCTCCACAGCAGAGCCCGCCACGGGTCCTTCTTCCTCTTCCAAATGCTACAAGCTCTCTTCATCAGTACCCCAGCGATTTCCCTTTGTCACATGTCGGATCCAGCTGCCACTTGTTGAGGACGTTATCTCCCACAGCTGTCTACCTTATCCTACTCCCCACAGCCACAGTGAATCACTGAAGTTTCCTAAATGCTTTGTCTTTCTGCCTTTGTCCAGGCATGTCCCCCCTTCTGGAATGTCCTTCTGCTCTGGCTCAGATAATACTTCTGCAGCACTGCTCTGAGTCACACTGGGACAGTGGACTTCTTCCTCAGGCATCTCCCACCTACCGCACCTGTCACATCAAGGTGCTGCGGGGGTGTTTTGGGGGAGCGGGGGCGGGTAGGAGTTGAGACAGGACCTCACATAGTCCAGGCTCGCCTTAAACTGACTATGTAGCTGAGAATGATCTTGAACTACTGGTCTTCCTTCCTTTACTGCTGGTATTTCAAGTGTGACCACCACTTCTGGCTTAATGGTTGATGTCTATTTGTGTGTGTGTGTGTGTGTGTGTGTGTGTGTGTGTGTGTGTGTGTGTGTAGTATTTTTTTTTAAAGCTACTGAAAATAATGTATGCTAACAAGCAGGGGCAGGGGTCAGTGGAGAAATCAGGGCAGAGGTCACAGGCCAAGACTAAGAGGTTTTTGGAATAGACTGGATCTGCTGGTTTTGCTGATTGCCTTCTTGGATGGCAACAGAACAGTCCTGCCCCAAGGCCTGCTGGAAGCATACGACCTCAGAGGGGACATTCTCCTCTCTCACAACAGTGGGAAGCGCAGAATGGCCTCTAAGAGCTCAGCTCCTGCTGGTATCCGTGAACTCAGAGAGATCCCTGTTGAGGGTTTGGTGGCCTCATTGGTCTCCAAGCTGCTTGCAGTTACAATGACTGTCAGACAGGATCCTCAAGTGTTTTTTTTTTTTTTTAATATTTATTTATTTATTATGTATACAATGTTCTGCCTGCATGTATACCTGCACGCCAGAAGAGGGCACCAGATCTCATTATGGATGGTTGTGAGCCACCATGTGGTTGCTGGGAATTGAACTCAGGACCTCTGCAAGAGCAGCCAGTGCTCTTAACCTCTGAGCCATCTCTCCAGCCTCCTCCTCAAGCGTTTTTGATGAAGTGGACATCTTTGAAGGGGGACACTTTCTGAGTAACATCAGCCATGGTCATGGCTGTAGTCAGCCAGGCTGGTCACAGTGGACACCGAGAAGAACTTGACTTGGTGGTCTTTTCCTAACCTCTCTAGATCATGTGTTTCCTATGGAGCTACTGCAGAAGGAGGATTTGTGATCTCCATTTCCATCACGCCTGGCACATAGGTAACTCCAGAAGACATCCTCGATGGCTCCAGGCCTGTCTCCTGATGCACACGCTCATGAAGCAACTTGTGAGTGGGGTGCACAAGAGGCCGTGTTGCCTTTTCACTTGAGTGTGTGTATATGTACATGTGGGAACACATGCATGTATAGAGGTCAAAGGTCATCTTTTGGGTGCCATCCTCTATTGCTCTCTATTTTTGCTACTATGTGTGAGCGATGTGCGGGTGCATGTGTATGCCACAGTGAGCTCATGGAGGCCAGAAGAGGACTTTGAAGAGTCAGCTCTCCCCTTCCATCTTGTTGAGGCAGAGTCTCTCTTGTTTCTGCCACCCTGTGTCCTCCAGGCTAGGTGACACTTGAACTTCTGGGTGGATTCTTCTGTCTCTGCCTTCCATTGTACTGTAGGGTTGCTGGGGTTACAGATGCATACCACAGTGTCTGGGTTTTTTGGTTGTTGTTTGTTTGGTTTTTATGTGGGTTTCAGGGATCAAACTCAGGTCATCTGAGTCATCTTGCCATCCCAGGGTCTCTAGATGAACCCGGAGCTCACTGATTGGCTAAGCTGATTGGCCAGGGAGCCCTAGGGATCTGTCTGTCTCCACAATCTCAGTACTGGAGGTACAGAGGCCTGCCTTTTTATGTATGTGTTGGAGATCCAAACTCAAATTCTTCTTCTTTTTTTAATATTTTATTTGTTTTTGTGTATGGATATTTTGCCTGCCTGGATGACTGTGCACCACGTACATACAGTGCCCAGAGAGGAGGGCGGAATGTGTCGGATCCTCCAGGACTGGAGTCACAGATGGTCGTGAGACACTGTGTGGGTGCTGGGAATTGAACCCAGGTCCTTTGGGAGAGCAGTCAGTGCTCTTAACCGCTGAGCCATCTCTCCAGCCCCAAACTCAAACTCTTAGTCTTGTGCAGCAAGCACTTCTACCGACTCTACCCCAGGGCTGGCTGCTCTGAGCCCTTCACCAAACAGGACGACTATTTGTCAGTTGTAAAGAAAAAAGGCTCCCTTTCTGGGCACAGTGCCTTTAATCACAGCACTCAAGGGGCAGAGACGGGCAGATCTCTGTGAGTTCGAGGCCAGTCAGGGCTACCTTGTGAGATCCTGTCTCAAAAATAAAACAAAAATTAAAAACAAGAGCTGGAGAGATCGTGCACCAGTTGAGGGAACTTGCTACTCTCCTGGGGATCCAGGTTCTGCTCCTAGAGCCAACATCAAGTGTTTCACACCCCCCTTTAACTCCAGCTCTAGGGAATCCAGTTCCCTCTTCTGGCATCTGTGGGCACCAGACATGCACACGATGCACAGACATATGTGCAAACCCCCATATATACAGAAAACAAAAATAAACACATTGGAAAAAGAAATAAAAATAAAAAACAAAGGAAGCTGGGTGTGCTGGTGCACACATTTAATCCTAGCATTCAGGAGGCAGAGGCAAGTGGATCTCTGTGAGTTCAAGGCCAGCCTAGTCCACAGAGCAAGTTCCAGGATGGCCAGAGCTACACAGAGAAACCCTGTCTCAAAAAAAAAAAAAAAAAAAATCAAATTAAAGAAGAATCTCGCCAGGCGGTGGTGGCGCATGCCTTTAGTTCTAGCACTTGGGAGGCAGAGGCAGGCGGATCTCTGTGAGTTCGAGGCCAGCCTGGTCTCCAAAGTGAGTTCCAGGAAAGGCACAAAGCTACACAGAGAAACCCTGTCTCAAAAAACCAAAAAAAAAAAAAAAAAAAAAAAAAAAAAAAAAAAAAAAGAAAAGAAAAGAATCTCAGGCTGGAGAGGTGGCTCAGTGGTTAGGAGCACTGGCTATTCTAGAGGATTCTGGTTCCATTCTCAGCATCCACACGGTGGCTCATAGATACCTGTAACTCCAATCCTAGAGGTTCTCACTCTCCCCTCTGGTCTCCACAGGCACTGCACACATGTGATGCATAGACATCCATGCAGGCAAACACATAAAATAAAAATAAAGGAAAAAAAAAAAAAAAAAAGGATCCCAAATTCTTCGATGTGTATTCCAAGGAGACGTGAGTCTGTGTGACTTCCCTTCAGTGCCTGCTCTATGACAGGTTGGTGGACAGAACATTGTAGATTGTCTGTGTCACTCTTTGAGCCCAGGTCTTAAGGAATGACATTTCCCTAGTTTTGTCTCCAACACCTACATGGAATTGTCCAATGAACTGATTGGGTGTCCTCAACATGGTACCTGGCTTCTCCCAAAGGGAATAATACAAGAGAAAGGTGGAAGTCATACTGTTTTCATGGTCCCATTAGAAAGTCACACACCTAGTTGGTGGCACATACATTAGTCCCAATCCCTGGAAGAGTGAGGCAGGAGGATTGAAAGTTTGAGGCAAGTCTCAGGTACACAGTGAGTCCCAGGCCAGCATGATCTATACAGCAAGACTCTGTCTCAAACATAAAATAATACAAAACACAAAATCACACAGCATCCTTTCTGAAATACCCCATTGATTACATGGATGAACTCTGTTAATTTGGGGAAGGTACTATTCAACGGGTTGAATACCAGGAGGGGACACATTGGAAGCCATTTCAGAGACTAGCAACTGCACACGGAGATATGGTTAACTATCCGGTGAAGCCATTAGGTAGATGCTCCCAGTAAGTTTATCCAGAAGAAGAAGACACATAGATAGAATGATATGAAATTATATTTGTTCATGTTCACAGCTTTGTAAGAGGTAAAGCTGAAATTCAAACTCAGATGTCATGGGCTTGGAAGAGTCAGCTCAGCAGTTTAAGAAGACCTACTGCTCTTGCAGAGGACCCAGGTTCAGTTCCCAGCACCCACATGGTGGCTAACTCCAGCTCCAGGGGATCCAATGCTTCTTCTAGCCTCTATGAGCTCCTTCACGCACGTAGTCCACATACATACATCAGGCATGTGCGCATCGGAGTGTTTTTAAACAAAGCCTCAGGCACTCAGACTCTAGGGCTGAGGTCTAAGCTACTGTATTGTGGTGGTGGTCTTATTTCTGGTGCAAGCTTGGGGGAACACAGTGGCTATGAACAGAAGGTGTATGTACAGTAGGGGGTAACAACTCTGAAAATGAGTGAGGCAAATGGAAATGGAAAAAGAAGGGACTTCAGGGTCCTAGGAGGAAGTAGAATGATAACAAGGAGGAACTAAGAACCCAAGGGCCTGAGAAAAGCCATCTGTGGGGACCAAGGAGCACCAAACTGGGCAGTGGGCAGTGACTAGATAGATCCTAGAGAAGACATATTGGTGAAGGCTGGAGATTCTCCATCTGTACCACTTCTACCAAAGGAGTACTTGGTCTCCTTGGCTTTACCAGATGGTGTTGTATCCCATGCATGCATTCAACAAAGGTTATGGAGAACTTATCACACAGGAGCCAAGCACTAGATACAATAACAAGGCAAAGTCTTTGTTAGCAGAGGAGGAGTGTTACTGGCAGGGTGATGATGCAATAACGGGAAGAGAACAGAGGGCTTGGGATGCAGAGGGAGAGATAGGATAGGTTAGGGATGGGCTTTTGGCAAGGGCTGGGGAAACCATTTCCAGGGAATAGGTGTACCAAACTTCGGAGTGAGCCAGCATGCTGAGGTGCCATGCCCCTTGTGTGACATTGTCAGGGGTGAGGTGGCCGGAACAGAATATGGGAGAAGCTAACAGCATTGATGCAGTTCCAGAAGCAAGAGTCCTGCGGATGGACCTCACTCAAGTCCTGGTCCTCCTACCACCTGCCCCAGTCAAGCAGCGGGATGGGGAGTATCCAGGTGTCTCTTCCTGCTACTCTTCCTGGATCCCTGCCCTGTGTAGGAGGAATTGTTCATCCTCCTGCAGGGAAGGCAGGTTGGGGAAAGGGTGGTGCCCAATCTGGGTCTTCAGGTCTAAGGCATTAAGAGGAAGCCCATCTCGGCCCGGAGGAGAGGCTTTCGCAGGGTGGTTAGGGTGGTCAAGTTGCACACTCCTACATCCCACTCCTCTTTGCAGATAAAAATGAGCATGAGAGAAATAAATTCTAAGTCCAAAAGGAAGAGATAAATAGGGACAGGGGGTGGGGGGCCAGGGCGTACCAAAAGACTAATTCCCTGGATTTTTCCCTCCTCAAGCTAAAGATGGAAGTGGGGGTGAGATTCTGCCTGTGTTTCCTGCTGAGGCATGATGGCGTGTAGAAGACCTAGGCCAGGAGTCCAAGCTATAATGCCCCCAATTCTCAGCCTCCTCGCCATCTGTCATGTTGGGATATAATAAGAAATGTATATTTGGTCTTTGTCCCAGTTCCTGCCACAGAGATCCTAAAACCTTTGGAATTTCCCGAGTGATCATGGCACCAGGAACATCTGTTGTTGTTTGGATTAAGCCCCTTTCAATCATACCTGGCTTTATGTTAATGAGGCGGCTCAGGAGCACGGGATCCATTGCCAGATGGTTGGGTCTTTCAGCCTCAGTCCCTAGCTGCTGAGATGGGGAGGGTGGCTAGAGACTGATTGTATCACATATGTTCATATGACGCCCGTATGATGTCTATATAATGGAGCCTCCACATGAACGCTCTCCGGGGACATCGGGCTCGGTGAACGTATGAAGGTACTGGAGGGTATCAGGTATAAAGACCGCATGGAAACTCCTGCCGCACCCCTGCACCTCACCTGATGCATCCCTCCAACTGGCTATCCATCAGTAGCTTCCGTAGTGCTGTTTCTTTATTTCCTTATTTATGTAGCCAAGGGTGACCTTGACCTGATCCTCCTTCCTCTGCCTCCCGATGGCTCTGTGTAGTCTGGAGAAGATCGGTCTCCATAGCTGCACTTCCAGTTTTGAATGAGTGAGCTTAGTAAAGGAAGTAAAGGAGATCGAAGCTGCAACGACGGGACGGGGGGACGGGACGGGGGGGGGGGGGGGGGGGACGGGACGGGGGGACGGGACGGGGGGGGGGGGGGGCAACAAAGCGTATAACATCCAGCAGAGGGGACTGGAGTAGCTTGTTTGAGAAAACAGTTAAATCTGGGGCTTACGAGCATCCAGCAGAAATCACCTGGGAAAGTTGAAGCAACTAGCCAGAGTCAACCACTGAGCTTCCCGCTTCCACAGTCTCTGTCCTACTGCAGGTGTTTTTATACCACAGGACAGACGGTGATAGCCTCTGTTGGAAGTGGTTCGCCTTCCAGTGTTCTCAAGGACAGGATGTTTTATTTTATTATTATTATTTTGGTTTTTCAAGATAGGGTTTCTCTGTATAATAGTCCTGGCTGTCCTGGAACTCTCTTTATAAGACCAGGCTGGCCTCGAACTCACAGAGATCTGCCTGCCTCTGCCTCACAAGTGCTGAGATTAAAGGTGTACGCCATCATGCCCATCTCTTTCCTTCTTTTCGTGAGACAGGGCCTCACCATGCAGCATTGGCTAGCCTGAAACTTGCTAAGCAGACCAGGGTGGCCCCAACTTCACAGAGATCCATCTGCTTCTGCCTCCAAGTGATGGGATCAAAGGCGTGTCCCATCCCAGCCCCAGACTCTCAACAAGCTTAAACAGCACATGGCAGTTTACCAGTATAATTTACATTACACCGACCGAGTGCTAGATTCCAGGTGTGGTGTGCATCCAGACATCTTTTACCTCCCCTGCCATGACTGCCTTTACAGGTCACCACGTGTCCCTTATGTGTTAACTAACTCCCAGATGAACTCCATGATGACCAGATCTTGGAGGACATTGAGTGTTCAGAGGAAAATCACGTCTCACATAATTTTCCCTCAAGAACCTCATGAAACCATTGTGTTTCTCACCAAGAACTTGGACATTATTTTTTATTACATTTATTTACTTACTTGTTATCTACTGTGGTGCATGTATGTGTGTACGTGCTCCACAGCACTCCTGTGGAGCTCGGACAACTCATAGGAGTTGGTTTATTCTTTCCATTATGTAAATCCCAGGGGTCGAAGGAAGGTCATCAAGTTTGGCAGCGGGGTACTTCTACCCACTGAGTCATTCTGTCAGTCCACCGTGGACACTAACTTGTTCCATTTCTTTGGTCTGGAATGCCTTTTCAACATCCAACTGCTCCTTCGGGGCTCAGCTGATATTCACACTTCCACAATGCCTTTGTGCAGTCCAGTAAAAACATTCACTCAGGGCTGTGGCTGGAGTGTGATGGTAGAGTAGCTGACTAGCATGCATGAGGGATTGGAGGGAAAAGAGAATACTCACGTGTATTCATTTTTCTGTGTTCCCATGTGTTTATTCATTTAATCCAGGCTGGGAGCCTCTGTTTCTCACAGGATTGCTATTGCATACACATTTGTAACTTCATTTGAAGGTGTTGGGTGGATTTTGGAGGCTTCTGCAGTAACCTGGAACCCCTGAAAGATGACTCAGGGAGGTCGTCATCTCTGGTTCCTGGCAGAAACAAAAGAAATTTCTTGCTGGAGAAAAACAGCTCAGGTTTTGGCCCTGTGATTCCTATAGATTAAGATCAATAGTCCATCATCTCAGGATCGTGAATCATTAGACACACAAGGAAACAATTCATCATAAGTGAGAGTCAGCAGAAACAAAAATATATATATCTGTAAGGATGTATAATTAGAATCAAAACATCAAATGAAGCCAGGCAAGTTGGCTCTTACCTATGATCCTAGTACTCAGGAGGCACAGGCAAGTTTGAGGCCAGCCTGGTCTACATAGTGATACCTGGTCTCAAAACTATATAAGTTTGCTGGGTATGGTGGTGTACACCTTTAATCCCAGTTCTTGGGAGGCAGAGGTAGGCTGATCTCTCAGTTCAAGGCCAGCCTGGTCTACAGAGTGAGTTCCAGGACAGCCACATAGAGAAACATTGTCTCGAAAAAATAAAACTATCTCTCCAGCCTCCCTTAATATACATTTTAACCATCACAAACCTTCACAGGCGCCGGGTGGTGGTGTCGCACACCTTTAATCCCAGCACTCGGGAGGTAGAGCCAGGTGGATCTCTGTGAGTTCGAGGCCAGCCTGGGCTACCAAGTGAGTTCCAGGAAAGGCGCAAAGCTACACAGAGAAACCCTGTCTCGAAAAAGCAAAAAAAAAAAAAAAAAGAAAAAAAAAGAAAACTATATACGTTTTAAACATTTATGTGTGTGCAGTGTTTATATATCATGTATGTGTGTGTGTGTGTATGTGCATGTGTAAATGTATGTATGCCCATGGGTGCACAGGAGGAGGACAGAGAAGGGCATTAAGTACTTCTGTCTTAAAAACAAAATCAAAGCCGGGTGGTGGCGGCACATGTCTTTAGTCCCAGCACTCGGGAGGCAGAGGCAGGTGGATCTCTGTGAGTCTGAGGCTAGCCTGGGCTACAGAGTGAGTTCCAGGACAGGCTCCAAAGCTACACAGAGAAACCCTGTCTCAAAAAACAAAACAAACAAAAGCAACCAACCAACCAAATAAACAAAAAACCCAAAAAAACAAAATCAAACAGGACAATTACACATACCTAACAGAGGACTTATGTACAGAATATAAAAATCACTTATGCCGGGCGGTGGTGGCTCACGCCTTTAATCCCAGCACTTGGGAGGCAGAGCCAGGCGGATCTCTGTGAGTTCGAGGCCAGCCTGGGTTACCGAGTGAGTTCCAGGAAAGGTGCAAAGCTACACAGAGAAACCCTGTCTCGAAAAAGCAAAAAAAAAAAAAAAAAAAAAAAAAAACACTTATAAATCTGTGATAAGAAGAAAAACAGGCAGGGAGGTGGTAGCACATGCCTTTAATCCCAGCACTCAGGAGGCCGAGTCAGGTGGATCTCTGTTGAGTTTGAGGCCAGCCTGGTCTACAGAGTCTATAGCCAGGACAGACAGGTTCCAAAGCTACACAGAGAAACCCTGTCTCAGAAAACAAACGAACAAAAACCAAAACAACAAAAGAAGGAGGAGGAGGAGGAGGGGGAGGAGGAGGAGGGGGAGGAGGAGGAGGGGGAGGAGGAGGAGGGGGAGGAGAAGAAGAAGAAGAAGAAGAAGAAGAAGAAGAAGAAGAAGAAGAAGAAGAAGAAGAAGAAGAAGAAGCCATTAGAAAGAGGAGCTGGGGGACAGACAAAAGAACAGAACATACATTTAAAACTGTGTGGCTGGCAAGAAAGTCCAGGAAGGTCGAGGACGGCTTCTGGGACTCAGGTCTCACCTTCCACCTTGTTGAGTCTTTCTGGTTTCTCCTGCTGTCCAACGTTCTCCAGGTCAGCTGTACCAAGAGCATCTGGGAAATTCTGTCTCAGCCTTCCATCTCACCACTGGAGTGTTGCGGTTTACAGATGTGTGCCACTGCATCCAGGTTTTGTTTTTTTTTTTTTAAGACAGGATCTCCCTATACAGCTCTGGCTGGCCTGGAACTCACAGAACTCCATGCCAGGCTAAATATCCTGCTTTTTCACGTGGGTTCCAAGGCTCAAACTCAGGCTATCGGGAATGCTGTGGAACACCTTTACCTGCTAAACCATTTCCCAGGGGCTCACACTGAGATAGCTGTATTTCATTTCTTTGAATGTATTTATTTTTGTGGTTCTGGGGATTGATCTTAGGGCTTTGCACGTGTTAGGGAAGTGTTCTACCACTGAGCGACACCTCTAAGCCATCCAGTCGGGCTTTGTTGATAGCACTGGCCTCTTCCTGTGTAGTTCAGGCTGACCTGGAACTCACTCTGCAGTCTGTCGGCCTCCAAACTCAGTCCTTCCGCTTCAGTCTCCTGAGTGGGGAAACTACAGGAGTGAGCCAGCATTCAACTAATATATGACTTTTAAAATCTAGTGCCCTGACAAAAGGTATTTGGGTTGTTTTTATTCATTGGATTTCTTTCAAAACACCTTTATTAATGTGCAATTGGCAAAGAAGAAACTGTCCATATTTAAAGTATAAGAAGAAACTGTCCATATTTAAAGTATTCAACTTGGCAAATTTTGATGAGCATGAGCATATGTACCCAGGCGGCCTTTACTGCAGTCAAGATAATGGAAACAACTGCTATCCCTATGAGTTTCCTTATGTCTCTTCCTAATCAGTTAATTCCTTCTCTCTGTTCCTCTAGTTTGTAGTTCCTAAAATTTTATACAAACAGGTTCATAAAGTATGTTCTCTCTTGTCTGTCTTCATTTACTCAGCATAATTATTATTATTATTTTTTCTTTGTTTTGAGACAGGGTTTCTCTGTGTAGCCCTGGCTGTCCTGGGACTCACTCTGTAGACCAGGCCACTCTGGAACTTGGATCTGCCTGCCTCTGCCTCCCGAGTGCTAGGATTAAAGATGTGCACCCCCACCTGGCAGTAACTCTTAAAAACATTATAGGATGTTAAGCGTTGGAGGTATGGCTCAGTGGCAGAGTGTCTTCCTAGTGTGCATAGGGCCCTAGGTTCAACTCCCCAGCTTTCCCAAAAACAAAACAACAAAAACATTATGTGAACTGAAATAAGCTAAAAACAATAAAATTACTTCAACTCAACGCTATTTAACTTTTTTTTTTACATTTATTCACGCATTTGTGTATGCACAGAGGTCAGAGAACACCTTGGGGAGTTTTCTCCTAGTCCCATGTGGGTCCTGGGGATTGAAGTCAGACTGTCAGCCTGGGTAGCCGCTTCCTTTATCTGCTGATCATCTTGCTTGCCTTGAAACTCTATTTAAAGAGAGTTTAAACTCTCTTTAAAGAGAGCAAAAATTATCTACAGTTTGTAGTTTTTGTTTCTTTCTTTCTTGTGTTGTTTTGGGACAAGGTTACACCCACATACTACCACATCCTGTTTATACAGTGCTGGGATCAAACCTAGAACCTAGTAAATACTAGGCAAGTACTCTATCAACCGAACTACAGCCCCAGCCCCCCTCTTATTATTGGCTGGAAGAGTTATGTTGTAGAATATTATTTCAAGGTGTGTTCCTTTTTTTGATGTTGCATTTGTTTAACTCTGTGAAGCTGTGTTACTGTGCCTGTGTGAAACACCTGATGGTCTAATAAAGAACTGGACAGCCAACAGCAAGGCAGGAGAAAGGGTAGGCGGGGTTGGCAGGCAGACAGAATATATAGAAGGAGACATTTGGGAGGAAGGAGAGAGGAGCAAAAGAGAAGGAGGAGGACATCAGGGGCCAGCCACTCAGCCACACAGCCAGCCACGGAGAAAGAATGAAAGTAAGATTACAGAAGTAAGAGAAGGAAAAAGCCCCAAGGCAAAAGGTAGATGGGATAATTTAAAGTTAAGGAAAGTTGGCAAGAAACAAGCCAAACTAAATCTGGACATTTATAAGTAAGAATAAACCTTCATGTATGATTTATTTGAGAGTTAGGCCCCCCAAAAAGAGCAACAACCAACAACAATATATTTATTCATTTTATTTATTTATTTATTTTGGTTTTTTGAGACAAGGATTCTCTGTGTAGCTTTGGAGCCTGTCCTGGAACTCACTCTGTAGCCCAGGCTGACCTCAAACTCACAGAGATCCGCCTGACTCTGCCTCCTGAGTGCTGGGATTAAAGGCGTGTGCCACCATGACCTGGCTTTATTCATTTTAAATTGTATTTATTTTTATGTTTATGGGTGTTTTGTCTACACATTTGTGTGCCACAAGTGTGCAGTGCCCTCAGAGGCCAAAAGAGGAGGAGCTGTAACAACAGCAAAAAAACTGTAACAAAAAAAACTGTAACAAAAGTTGTGGGCCACCATATAGGTCATGAGAACCGAACCTGGGTCATCAAAAGAACAGCCAAGGCTCTTAACTACTGCAACATCTCTCCAGCCCCATATTATTAGTTTTTTTTTAAGATTTATTTATTCATGTATATGAATGCTCTGTCTTCATGCACATCAGGAGGAATCTGATACCATTACAGATGGTTGTGAGCTACCATGTGGTTGCTGGGAATTGAACTCAGGCCCTCTGGAAGAGCAGCCAGTGCTCTTAACTGCTGAACCATCTCTCCAGCCCCAATATTATCAGTTTTTAAATTATGTATGTGTATCTCTAGGTGAGGATTTGTGCACCTGTGTGTGCAGTACCCAATGAAAGCCAGAAGAAGGCATCTGATTTCTGGGAGCTGAGGTGGTTATGAACTACCTGATATGGGTGCTGGGTGCTGAGGAACTGAACTCGGGTCCTTGGTAAAAACAGTATATACTCTTTTTATTTTATTTTAAATTTTCAAGACAGAGTTTCACTGTGTAACCCAGGCTGTCCTGGAACTCATAGAGATCAGTCTACCTCTGCCTCCCAAGTGCTGAGATTAAAGGCGTGCGCTTCCACTGCCTGGCCAGTACATGTTCTTAACTGCTAAGCCATCTCTCTAGCCCCTTAAAAGACATTTTTTGTTTGTTTGTTTGTTTTGAGACAGGGTTTCTCTGAGTGCTGGGATTAAAGGCATACACCACCACCACCCAGCAAAAGACATTTTTTAGACGCAGATTTTTTTTCTTTTTTGAATTGTGTGTGTCTGTGTGTTTTGCCTATGTGTATGTTTGTGTATTACTTGGGTGCCTGGTGCATGTGAAGGTTTGTGATGGTTAAAATGTATATTAAGGGAGGCTGGAGAGATGGCTCAGGAGTAGTAGTTGCTCTTTCCAAGGACCTGGGTTTAATTCCCAGTACCCACACGGTGGCTTACAACCATCTGTAACTTCACATGTATGTAGTGGTGGTACATAGACATACATAGAAGTAAAACATCCATACATATACAATAAAAAATAAAATTTAAAAAAGAAATCAAAATAATAGCTGCTTTTGAGATACGGATTTTTTTCAGTGCTGTGATTATTGAACCTAGGGCTTCACACAAGCCAAGCAAGCACTCTACATTGAACTACACCCCTGCCTTTTCCTTATCTCCCTCTGAGACAGGGTCTCACTATGCTGCCCAGGCTCATCTTGAACTACCCTGAACTTGGGATCCTGCCCCAGCCTCCTGAGTAGTTGGGATTCCAGACCTCCAATTCCCTGTCTGGCTGGATTATTGTCTGCAGTGATGCATGTGTACAGGAGTTACAGTTTCATTGAGCTGTATATTTAAACGTGTTACAAGGTACCTCATGTAAGTTAGACCTAGATAGAGAACTACCACTGAGCTACATCCCACAAGCTTTTCTTGCATTTTGAGACAAGACTTTCCCACGTAGCTCCAGGCTGACCTTAAACTGGAGATTTCCCTACCTCAACCACTGAATGCTGAGATGACAGGGGTGTGCCACCATCCCAGCCACCATCCAGCAATATAGTCATTTTTTAGCACATTCCTACTTATAAAAAAAAGTTTACTGGGCATGGCAACACACACTTATAATTCCAGCACTTAATAGGCTGAGTCAGAAGGATCTCAAGTTTGAAGCTAGATACATAAGGAGACCTGGCTTCAAAACAGAACAAAGGAGAATATAGATACAATAAAATAATGGTGAAAATCTAGTATAAGAAATATACATACCGCCGGGCGGTGGTGGCGCACGCCTTTAATCCCAGCACTCGGGAGGCAGAGCCAGGCGGATCTCTGTGAGTTTGAGGCTAGCTTGAGCTACCAAGTGAGTTCCAGGAAAGGCACAAAGCTACACAGAGAAACCCTGTCTCGAAAAACAAACAAACAAACAAACAAACAAAAAAAAGAAATATACATACCATTAATGTAGTTGTTTTCAAGTATCATATACTGTAGGCAATGCTATAGATTCTGCCTTTATACTGTTGACAGCACAGGTTTGTTACAGGATCACCATAAACACATGAGTCATACATTATAATAAGACTTTACTTTTTTTTTCCCCCTGGAGCTGAGGACCAAACCCAGCGCCTTATGCTTACTAGGCAAGTGCTCTACCACTGAGCTAAATCCTCAACCCTTTTTTTTTTTTTTTGAGACAAGGTTTCTCTGTACTGACTGTACTGGAACTCACTCTGTAGACCAGGCTGGCCTCGAACTCAGAAATTCACCTGCCTCTGCCTCCTGAGTGCTGGGACTAAAGGTGTGTGCCACCACTGTCCAACTCATTGTAGGCATCTTTTAAAAATGTCTTATGGAGCAGTTCGAGGCCAGTCTGATCTAAATAGTTCCAGAACGACCAGGGCTACACAGAGAAACCCTGTCTCAAAAAACAAACAAACAAACAAAACCAACAACAACAACAAAAACAAAAACCAAACAAACAAAAAGATGCCTACAAATGCCACTCGGCAATAAGAAGAGATACTGGCTGAGAATTTTCCAAATCTCATAAAAATTGTGAGTTCATAGGGAAAAGAAATATAACACAATGCATAGAATAAATTGAAAAGAATCATTATCAAGTACTACACAAGAAAACAGAAATGCCAATGATATTTTAAAAGCAGGGAGTAATGACAGATCATCTACAAAGATCATCAGATTGGATTAGACCGACAGATTGCTTTACAACCAACATACGTGGCCCTGACTGTGTGCCTACGCTGTTCTGAGGACGTCAAACACCAAGATGAGTAAGATGGGCCCATTTCCTACCCTGTAGAGCCCACAGCGTACAAGCGACAGATGAACAACTGCAGCATGTCTGGTTGGAGGAGAAGGAACCGGTAAGAAATCGTGCTTGTAGAACTGCAGTGTGATTTCCCTCCAGGGCTGGGACACCCCGTGTATTTCCCAACATACAGAGGGCTGTTACCACTAGGGACAGAGGGTGACAGCGCTGTGTTCATGGAGTCATCCGTCCTTGGGACAGGGGGCAGGGCAGATAGTCAAGCTTCCTCTCTGGGACCCCAGAAGAAAAGGGAGAGAGCATGATCCTCCTTGGAGTATTCTTCAAGAACCCAGCTGCATGCCCAGTGCTAGGGAGGCCAAGGCAGGCAGATCTCTGTGAATTCAAGCCTGGGTTACATAGTGAGACCCTGTCCCAAAAAAGCAGGGTGGGGGCTGGAGAGATGGCTCAGCGCTTAAGAGCACTTGCTGCTCTTTCGGAGAACTCTGCTCGGTTTCCAGCACCTACTTCGGTGGCTCGTGCCCTCTTGTAACTCCAGTTTCAAGGGATCCAACAGTCTCTTCTGGCATCTGTGGGAACACACACACACGGTGTACATGTAGGCACACACATAGGCTACCTAGGGGCTGAGTTATAGAGGAAGTGTCAGTGAGAGGAAAGGAGTTCCTTGGGCCACTGAGTGCTCCCCAGCCTCACTTCCTGACCCTGTTTAGGACCAGAGCTGGCTTCGTAACACCACCCCTCTGCCCCGGCTCTATTCCAAAGCATCCTGTGCCTTGGCTTCCCTTCCAGAGTTACAAAATGCCTGTTAGGACCTCTTTCCTAAAGGCCGTGCCTGTGTCCTGCTTCACCCACATTCCTGTACCTGGGCACAGCAGTAGGTGCCTACTACTTCGGTGAAATATTTGGGGGCAGGGACAGCATGTGGGACAGACAGGGCCGGGAGAAAGATCTAGGGAGAGTGGGGAAGACTGCCAAGAGAGGCGAGCCCAAGGGAGGTTAACGACGGCCTAGAGGCTCGCTCACCTGTCCAGCAGGTGGGAGGAGCGCAGCCTGGGCGTCCGCCACAAAGGGCCACCAGGGAATTGGTCCTCGATTGCTCCGGGCCAGCTTCCAGGACCCGCCCTCCGCCGCCTGGGGTCCCGCCCTTCTTGGGGTTTAATACCGGCCACTTGGGCGGCTCCGCTGCTGCCTCTTCCGCCTCGGCCAGGTGAGAGTCCGCACCTAGAAGGGGCGCCCGGGGCTGGCACCAGCAGGATCCCTTTGGGGTGCGTCACTGGATCCCTTTCCCGGGTCCTTCCCTTCCCTCCCAGCGTTTCTTCCTGGCTGCCTCCTCCGGTTCCTCCCTTCCTACCTGTGGTGCGAGGTCGCAGGGTCTTTCTGGGCCTGGACTTTCATCTGCTCTCAGTTCCTAGGCCGCCTGGGGTGGCTCTCCTCGCCTCCCACCCCCTCTTCACCCACCCACCCCCTCGCCCGCAATCTAGGACTTCCTCGTGGCTGAACTACAGCGGGATCAGGGAGAGGGCCAGGGGTGTGAAGGAGAGTCTTTGGGCAGGCAGCCCGGACCCAAAGGCCTAGAGCCTCGTTTGATAATGGCTGGTGGAAGTGCTTGGAAGCCAGCTCGGGCCGAGTGACGCAGAGGAGCACCTGGGCGCTGTACCTGGAGCTGAGCTCAGGTGGGTGTGGAGGACCACACACCTGGCCGCCTGGGTAGCTTTGTGAACGCTTGGCTACGGTCTTAGCCGGCGGTTAGCAGCCCAGCACAGATACCTATTTAATTTCCAATGTTGTTCTTGCCTTGGGTGTTTAAGAGGCCATGACGCTGGGTGGGCATCACTGGGGTGAGGTGGCAGTATATCCTCACTATGTGTTTGTGTTTATGTGATCCTTGGTGTCTCAGATATGTGTGACGGTGTATCTAGGTAGCTTTGATTTGTGGAGAAAGTGAACTGTTGGGTCCCAAGTATACCTGTGTGAGGGTGTGTGGCAGTATGCCTGCATTTTTGTGGCGGTATATGGGAATGTCTTGGACTTGAGACAACATGTATCTGATTGTCTCAGGCATGTTTTGTAGCATATCTAGGTCTCAGTGTGTGTGTGTGTGTGTGTGTGGTGTGTGTGTGTGTTCAGCAGTGGGTGGGAGGCAGTGTACCTCATCTATATGTCTTCCTATGTGCCTGAGGTATGGCGTGTTAGCATATCTGGACATCTCCAGTTTGCGTGTGGTAGGTAAAATGAGGAAGCGAGGTGTCTCTGTTGTACACAAGTGAGTGTGTGCAAAGGTGTGGCTCAGGAGTAAATGGGCACCGCGTTTGAGTGTTGGGGTACAGGGGCGGTGTACCATATGACTAAAGACGGTGGCATAGCTGGACTTGGTAGCCTGGGCAGGCAGTGTTCTGAAATCTCAAGTGTGTGGGGAGCAGATTTCTCAGTCTTGGGGATGCGAGTAGGCTACCAGAGGTATGTATGTATGTATGTGGCCGAGTTCCTCACTACCTCTGATCCACCTCTTGAGTACCTGAGTGTTTCTGATGTGCTGAGGGTGGCAGCTGAGATTCTGTCCTTGTGTCCTTGGTACCTGCTTTAGGCTACACATTTAGCAGACTGCCATCCTCCTTAGAGGTCCGACTCCAGACATGCTCCCTGAAGCCAGTTCCCTGTGGCTACTGCGGCTGCTCCGGGACATACAGCTGGCCCAGTTTTACCGGCCCATCCTTGAGGAACTTAACGTCACTCGGCCAGAACATTTTGACTTTGTAAGGCCTGAGGACCTGGACAACATTGGCATGGGCAGGCCTGGTGAGGACTCTTTGCCCTGAGGCCCTGTAGTTTCCCCAGCCTTCTCCCAGGACCGGCTGTTGGTCCTGCTCCCCCAGCGCCAGACTTCTTGCCTGTCAGCTCTCGGTACTCCACCCCATCCCCACTCCATCCTAGCCCTCTAATTCTGGCCTTCCCCAGCCCAGCGCAGACTTGCTGAAGCCCTGAAGAGGTACCGGTCAGGAGTCAAGTCCAAGAACTGGGTCTACAAGGTATGTGGTGTTGGTGGTGTTGGTGATGTTGGTGGTGCTGGTGGTGCTGGTGCTGGTGCTGGTGGTGGTAGTATTATCTGAGGAATGACAAGCTGAGTGGCTGGGAGGGTTAGTCAGGGTCCCCACACCTGAATTCGTACTCCTATTCCAGATCCTTGGGGGTTTTGCCCCTGAACAGAAGGAGATCACTCCACGCTCAGACAGTCTTCAGTGTCTCCATGAGCCAGAGGGGGGACTCAAGTGTCTGATTCCAGAGGGTGCTGTGTGCAGAGGGGAGCTCCTGGGCTCAGGCTGCTTTGGTGTTGTACATCGAGGGCTATGGACGCTGCCCAGTGGCCAAAGTGTGAGTGTTCAAGGGGCTTACTTAATCCAAGGTAACCAGCCCCCTTCGTTCTCCATCCTCGACCCTGGCCATGGCCCGTTACCCTGGGTGCTTGATGGTACTTCCGCCCACCCGCAGATCCCAGTGGCTGTCAAGTCCCTCCGGGTCGACCCTGAGGTTCCGATGGGCACAGAGCTGGGAGACTTCCTGCGGGAAGTGTCTGTCATGATGAAGCTGGAGCACCCACATGTGCTGCGTCTGCATGGCCTGGTATTGGGCCAGCCTCTGCAGATGGTGAGCACACACTGCTGTCCTCATAGCCCCAGGGCTGGTGTGTGGCAAGAAAGACCAGTGAGGCCACCCTGTGGCTTTACATGGCACTGTGTTCCTGCAGGTGATGGAGCTGGCGCCCCTGGGCTCCCTGCATGCGCGCCTGATTGCCCCAGCGCCAACGCCCCCACTGCCTTTGGCCCTTCTGTGCCTCTTCCTGAAGCAGTTGGCAGGAGCCATGGCGTATTTGGGGTCCCGTGGGTTAGTGCACCGGGATCTCGCCACCCGCAACCTGCTGCTGGCCTCACCACGCACCATCAAGGTGGCAGATTTTGGACTTGTGAGGCCGCTGGGCGGCACCCGGGGTCGCTACGTCATGGGTGGGCCCCGTCCCATCCCCTATGCGTGGTGAGGGTCTTACTCTGATGGTCTGGCTTGAGGCAGGGCTGGAGAGTCCGGCTTAGGCAGGGCTGGGGAGTAGCAGCTATTTAGGAACTAGGGCCGGGGTGTGGGGCAGGGGGATGTGTGTTGGGGGTGGGAGTTGTTAGTCTTCTAGAGGAGGCAGGACAGAGGCATCATCAGGTCAAGAAACATAGAAGGGATTTCTGAGGCTGATGGGGCGGGGCGGGAATCCAAGGGAGTGGGCGCACAATGGAAGATGAGCTGGGCACAGACCTAGCCCCCTTCAACTTCGGTCTGCCTCAGGTGTGCCCCGGAGAGCCTTCGCCAGGGAGCCTTCTCATCTGCCTCTGACGTGTGGATGTTTGGCGTGACGCTGTGGGAAATGTTTTCCGGAGGCGAGGAACCCTGGGCAGGTGTTCCACCGTATCTCATCTTACAGCGGCTGGAGAAGGACCGAGCCAGGTTGCCGCGGCCTCCTCTCTGTTCCAGGGCCCTCTACTCACTCGCCTTGCGCTGCTGGGCGGCTCACCCTGCAGACAGGCCTAGCTTCTCCAACCTGGAAGGGCTGCTTCAAGAGGTGGGGCTCCCCAATGCTGCAGACACACATCGCCTTTCTGCCCTTTATCCGCTCCCACCGAGTTCCAAGACAAGCATGTCTTGATGCCCGGGCTGGAACCTGGAACTCAACTCTGAACCAAACAGATTCCGCCCCTTCCTGCAGCAGGTTTGGAGCCCTGAGGAGGCAGCTAGGGGCTATAGAGATGTGGCTGGAAGAGGGGTGTTTGCTTCTTGGCCACAAAGGAGGCTCAGAATAGAGCAGCAGGTACTCATGGGTGCTTGACCAGCGAAGAAAGAAATTCTGTGTGGCAGGCCAAGTGAAAGTAATGAGGCTGTGGTTGTGAGCAGACCTTCGTCATGGAGCGTTTAGAAGACTCGACCGGTGTGATACACTCTGAAGTGCTTTACGGGTGTCCTCAATCCCTCATTTTGTCCTGTTTAGCAGCTCCTGGAGGTGGTTATTCTTAATCTCTATTTAACAGATGGGGCAGTTCATCCACTGATAGGTCAGTGACGTATCTAAAGTCACACTTATCTGAAGTGCGGGTGCTGAGAGTAGCATTGTCCACGTGACTTCAGAGCTGGTCCCTAAACCAGGCTATCTGCTGGTTAGGGCAGTTTGGTCTTCACTCTGAGGGCACTTGGGAGCTGTGGGAAGGGTCCGGGTCAGAGTCATTATTTTAGTTGAGCTGGGTCGGAGGATGCTAACAGGGATGTTACTGAGAGTGGCTGGGAGGCAGAAGTGTGAGAAAGAACTCCAGATCAGAGCTGAAGCAGTGGACCTGGGAAGGAGTGGAAATGCCCGAGATGTGTGGGAGACGAATGTGGTGGGCTTGGGTGTAAAATAAAAACGTGAACAGGATGGCTCTTTTTTGGTCTCCTTAAGTGGAGACAAGGTTCCCCTTTGTGGTTTCTTGAGTCCCGTGTCCAGCATGGCATGGAGTCCAGGTCAGCAACCCTACCCCACTTTGGGTTGCAGTGGGGTAACAGGGACGGGGCTGGGCAGAGGACACACCTGGTGTGCACTTATTTGATGGGTGGATGCCCAAGGAAGGCCCTTTCTTTGGCTTTCTTGTCATCCTTGTGACTTAGGCCGAAAGCCCAGCCACATTTTCTTCTGTCTCCACAGGCTTGGCTTTCTGAGGGACGTTGTGTGAGGGAGGTCACAGAGCCAGGTGCTTTGCGGATGGAGCCTGGTGACCCCATCACGGTCATCGAGGGCAGGTGACAACCTTACATCCCCTAAGCATCTCCAGGGGAGGCATCCTCCGGTCTTCTCGACTCCTGGTCTCTGCATTTTCCTCCATCTCCTTGAATCTTGTGGGTCTTTTTCTCCCCTCCCCACTGTGCCCCGAGCTCCAGCGCAGTCCTACCCTCCCTGCTGGAGCCCTGCCTGGCCCACAGTGCCCTTTTTGTGTTGGAGAGAAAAAGGCTTCCCTTCCTCCAGGCAGATGTGGCCACAAGACACACAGCTTGATGAGCTGAATGTGGCCCGAGAGCTGCCGCTGCTCCCCCAGCTCCGTTTCTTCACCAGCTCCTCTTCCCACAGCCCCGACACCCCAACCTGGAAGGGCCAGAATGGCCGCACTTTCAAAGTGGGCAACTTCCCGGCTTCAGCAGTGACGCTACCAGACTCGGGGGGTTCGCCCGTCACCCATCCAGCCCACAGAGGTTCCCCCGCCCGGGGAGAGAGATGCCGAGGAAGCGTAGATGGGTGAGGCTCTGAAAGGACAGGAGGGGACAGAGTGAGGTCGGAGGGACTGACCAAATCTAGAAACTTCTCTGAAAGAAAACCTGGGAACAAGACTAGCGTGATCTGGGAGTGTAAGAACGGACTCACCCCCAGCTCGAGCTTCCCTTGTGGGTCTCAGCATGTGTGGGACCCATTTTCTTTTGGGGGTGGGGAAAGGAGGTCATGACGTGGGGGAGTAGCGGAGGATGAACTAGATCACTCTTTGACAGGGAGAGAGAGAAGACAAAGTTTCAGGATCTACCATCAGCACAAGGCCAGAGAAGGAAGGTACCCCTGCAAAGGATGAAAGGTGAGGATGTCAGTACCCAGGGTCTCAGGAACAGCCCTCCCGTTCCCCTTCCCAACCCTGAATCCGTGTTTGCAGATATGTATGTATGTTTTCCTTCCTCCGAATTCCATCTTTGGACAGCCTACCTTTACTCTAAGATCTTTGTTTGGGGTAGGTTGAGACAGGGTCTCTCTATGTAGCCCTGGCTGTCAGAACTTGCTCTGTAGACCAGGCTGGCCTCAAACTCAGAGATCCACCTGCCTCTGCCTCCCAAGCACTGAGCTTAAAGGGGTGTACCACCACTGCCTGGAAATCCTTTGAGATCTTAAGAAATTGGAGGCACCTTGATGTCCCCACTGGACAGTGTCTCCTGGGTCTGGCCCCAAATACTGTTCTTTGGATCCCTTGCTGCCTTGGTGCCATTTGTGTACCTTTCCTACTGTCCCACCTAACATAGAGACACCTGAGGACAAGGCCAGCTAGTTTACCTAAATGTTCTTTCAAAATCACACAGCTCAGTGCAGACAGAGAGAGCAGGAAGGTAGGCCTCCTTTCAAGTTGTTTCTTTCTCAACTCTGAAGGCATTTCCAAGAGTCTGGAGTCAGTTTTGTCCCTGGGCCCCCGACCCACAGGAGGTGGTTCAAGCCCTCCTGAACTTCGACACAGAAGAGCTATGCCCCAGGGACTCCCAGACCGGCCTCCACGCCCACCAGACCGGCCACCACGCCCACCAGACCTGCCTCCACGACCATCTTTGATCTCCAGCTCTTCTCAGTCCATCCAGCCCCACAAAGCACGGCCTCCCTGGCCCAAAAGAGAACCCTCACACAATCACCGCACTGGAGTACCTGGAGCCAGCAAAGCCTCTGTCCCTTCTGGAGGCCCCTTTTCAGACCCTGAGTGGCAGAGGAAGATTGTAGAGGTGAGGTCTCCACTGAAATGACTTGGGGTTCAAAGGGCGTATAGGCTGGGACAAGAGCTAAGCAAGGATTTGTCCCCCACAGGTAGAGCTGAGTGTACATGGAGTCACTTTCCAGGAGTGCCAAGTGGCCCTTAGAACCACTGGGGGCGATGTGGCTTCGGCTATCCGGAACCTCAAGGTAAAGCTAACTCCTTCTCCGGGTTCCCTCTTCTCCTGCTCTGCCCCCTGTGGTCAGCTGCCCTCCTTCCCGCTCCCACAGGTAGACCAGCTCTTCCACCTCAGTAACAGGTCCAGAGCAGACTGTCGTCGAATCCTGGAGCATCACCAGTGGGACCTGTCAGCAGCCAGTCGCTACGTCCTGGCGCGGTCCTGAACTCTGCATCCTTGGGGATGGCTACCAGCATGGAGAACCTGGCCCACTTGGGGCCTGGCCTTATGGGACCAAACAGAACCAGGAGGTCTTGACAGAGGCAGACTTCACACCAAGGGAGATCTTACTGGCTGTAAGGAGGTATAACGAGTGTGCAGGGCACCAGGTCAGGCACTGGGGAGTGTTTCCTCCATACCCCGCTCCTTGGCCTCTGAGGGCCTAAGAACCTTTGACTGGACCAAGAAGGATCTAGTCCACTCTGCTCACCACATTCCCAATCGAATAGGACTTGGAAGAACAAAAGCGGCAGAGGAATCCTCTACTCAGACAACGACCAAGTAGCCGTACCGGCCCGTGGAACAACCGTTAGTACGTCTTTAGCTGCCTCACTAGACTCTGGGGCACCCGGCTTAGACACTGACTCAGGGCAGTATCTTAGACACAAAATCACCATGGGTGATAAAGACTACGTTTTTGGACTCAAGGATGTTTTCTTTTTTCTTTAATCCAAACAGTATAGATTATGAGACGGCAACTCTAGCCCGGAGGCTGCCATTCCTTTGCGTTATCCCACATCAGTTCGTTCTTCGTCCATCACATACATCTTCCAATGTGTAAAAAGTTGCAAAGTTTATATGAGTACAACATACAAAGACACTCCCCTGCATCGGGGAGGAAGGGGTGAACGGTTAAATAAGGCACAGAAGCTGCAGAAGGCACCAGTGGGCCCAGGGGGTTAGGGAGTTGGCACTGGGTCCCAACCTCTACAGCTGCTAATGAGGAGGCGGGGATCCCCTCAAGGTGCCACAGTCTGAAGCTAAACTAATTGGCTAAACCGGCGAAAGAGTGGCCTGTCTGCCGTCTTTGGTGCTGCTGGCTGTTTACCCACCAGCCCTCTTGTGAGAGTCCTGGATCCCATAGGCCTCCTCCTGTGCAGAGGCCCTGGAGGAGGGAGTGGGTAGGGAAGTCCAAACTCTACCGTTGTGTGGGTAGGGACTGCCGGGAGATGGTAAAACACTGTGAGGAAAGGTCTCGTACATACTCCTCTGTGGGCCATGGCCATGGGTGAAGGGGGGAGGAGAGGAGGGGAGGGATGGGACACAGTGGCTCTCCACCACTCAGCCACCTGTCTGTCCACTGCAGTGTGTACCAAGGAAGGGGTTGCCTCAGGAGGGGAAGGCCAGGGCAGGTGACCATCTTGAATTCTGGATGAGGCGATGGTCTCCTCACACTGAGGTGGCTTCTAACTGGTGATGGCAGAGGGCCCAGCGCCGCCTCGCTTCTCGAAGAACATGTAGTCCTAAGGGAAGGTCAAATGGGAGATCTGGCTGGGTCCAGCTCGTATGACTTAGCTCTGGACCTGACACCCACCATCCATGGGACTGGCCTTCCAGTAAGGGTCCAGGAAGTAAACCAAGCTTCAAATAGGAGGAAAGGAGAAGCAGGCAGAAGGGCAGGGACAGCCCACTCACAATGAGGAACGTGGCTCCCAGCAGCACAGCCTTCGCTCTTACATCCAGATCTATTGGGAACTGGAGGCCAAAGTCGTCAGCGTCCGTGAGGGCTTCTCGGAGTAATCCTCCCCACTGCTTGCTGATGCGACCCACGCTTCGAGATTCATCCTTAGTTTTCACCTGTTGGGAGGGAAGAAGGACCCAGCTGGGAAAGTGCGACCCATCTCACTTGCCTCCTGTCTCTACAGTTGCATGTGTTAGTGGTGGAGACTGTGTCCTCAGTGACTCCTCGCAATAGCGTTGGGTTTCCATACGACGGCAGGGGGGACATACCCCGGGTTACATGAATACACGGTGAAGATTAGGATTTAGAGTCAGATCTGTTGCTTTCCAAAGGCCATGCATGGCATAACTGTACTCAGTGATAAGTGACCAGTTGCTAGGCTTGCTTTGGTTACCAGTACTCCTGACACCCATGGTTGGTACTGTATGCAAAGTACGTGCCCTATGCAAAGGAGCCTGGCCGAGAGGGCAAAGGGAGGTGCCAAAGATCCTCCCCAAAGTGTGCTTTTAATCCTTTCCAGCGTTGCATATGAACCCCATCTAGAGGCTAGCCAATCCTAGCAGACAAGGTGCCAACGGGCAGCCTCTGAGGACCGTGATTCCCACTGGCCTCTCCAAGCTCAGAAAGAAGAAGCCATGTGGAAGTCAGTGGTGACTCAGTGACTTCCTGGTCCAGAGACTAGAATTGAAGCAGTTTCCTCTTACATCCTGTGCATCCTCTTCCCACCTTGCAGGGAACTTCCTGCAGCCTGGTTCTGCACTCAGCAAGGTTGTCTGCTACCAACTCCGCATTCCCGAGAGCACAGATCAAGTATGGACCACTCAAAACCGTCAAAGGGACACTGGCTCCCTGAGAACCCCACAACACACACATTCCCATCCAGGGATCACACAATCTTCTTTCCAGCTGGTTCTCAGGACAGCAACTCCCTCTGACTACAAAGGTGACTCACTTTCTACAGACAACCTGAGGTGAGGCACCTCTACGGGACGAACCCTGTTGTTTCTCCTTTATCTGAATGGAGAATCATCCTTTAAAAAACTCCGTGCGGTGCCTCTGTCTTCTAAGAGCCAAAGTTTCCCAAGCCTCCTACTGAAATCCTCACCACTTGAGTTCTTCTGTCTCTGGATGGTGAGAGGAAGCCACAGTGAGAAGGACATCACCTGGACTTCAGGTTGGACTGGTCACCTGGACTTCTAGGTTTGCAGGACAAGCCAAGGATTAAATTGCTGCAGGGTCCAGCCCATGGCAAACTTAAACACCGAAAGAAGACTAAATTGGCAGTCCTCCACCTTAGATCTAGGCTGGCTTCGGATTCTCCCCCAGTCCCCCTACAGGGCTGGAGGGAACACTCAGCCTTGGTCTGAAGATGAATTGTTGTTGTTGTTTCAGACAGGGTCTCTCTATAATAGTCCTGACTGTCCTAGAACTCACTATGTAGACCAAGCTGGCCTCTAACTCACAGAAACCACATTCCTCTGCCTTCTGAGTGCTGGGATTAAAGGTGTGCATCACCATGAAATCTTCTTTGATGTGCTTTTACAGGTTCACAGGACCATCTCACTTCTGAATGGAAGAAAACAAAGTCCGGTAGGGATCACAAGAGATTCGGAATTGTCAGATTGAGGGTCTTGACCCTAATCCAGCCATTAGCATAGACACTACCATCTTGTTTTTCTAATTACATTTATGGGTTGATTGATTGTGTGTGCTCCATGGCATGTGTGTAGAGACCAGAGGATAGTCTGCAGGAGTTGATTCTCCTGTACCGTATGGGGCTCACAGCTAGAACTCAGGTTGTCAAACCTGGTGGCAAGTCCCTTTACCCTCTGAGCCATCTCATCAGCCCCCATCTTGGTGTATGAAGAACCTAGGAATCGCTCCCTATTTATAATACCTCAAAGTTGGTGTCTGTACCACAGCCACAGGTCCAGCAAGGCCCCACAACTCGAAGGACAGTCTGGCGATCAGCATCCAGGATGGAAAACTTAGGAAGGAAAGGGTGCCAGGTCTGCAGCACATGGCCAATGGTGGTACCAGGTGGAGACTGCACTTCCATCTGGAGACGGAGGCAGACAGGGTCAGTGCCAAGCCAGGATACCTTGGCCAGAGCTCTTCCCCGATGCCATTTGTCTTCTGACTATTCACTAAACCTCCTGCCGCTACTAAAGCCACAGTGCTTTCCGGGCTGCTCCCTGCACCGCTCACCAACCACCACAAAACCTGCCCTACCCACCTCCTGAAGGCCACAGGGGCAGCAGCTGCAGCCACAGTGAAGTGGGCGGAGGAGGCGGAGCACCTCGCGGTCCCCGGGGTCCGCCAGGCGGACACGAAGCGGCCGGCGGGCACCACAGCACAGACGGGCACAACAGTTGCTTTCTTCAGCTGCCTGACCCAGTTGCTGTCCGGTCCCAGCGCGAAGTTCATACCTATTACAGGTCTCCCAGCCTAGGAACGCTGTTAAGGGGGTAACATGCTGAGGCTCAGGGGCCTCACCTGGCCAAAAGCTCACCACCGCACCAAAGACCATGAAGCCCAACCTGCTGCTCCTCCTCTTACTCACTTTCCACTCGTTCAGCCTTCTGATGAATGAAGATCTGATCAATCTGTAAAGGGTTAAGAGCAGCGTTGACCTTATCCATCAGCCCGGACCGTATCCATCAGTTCCCTCAGCCACCCTCCCTCCCACTCACCTGCACTAAGAATTCGAGGCCAGGAGGCACCCCAGGCAGCGGCAAGAATGGAGCAGGAGACCCTGGGGCCACGGGGCCTGGCGAGGGGAAGACAGCGAAGCCGGGCGCAGGGGCCGGCACCTGGGCAGGCACTGGGGCCTGTCCGGGTCCAGGATGCAGGGCAGGCTCTGGATACCCAGCTGTCACGGGGTAGGGAGGTGGGGGCGAAGGGGCGTAGCCTTTGGGGGGTAAGTAGCCTGTAGGGGTGCAGGGGCAGGTTAGAAAGTTACCTGTGGCCTCATCTTCCTCTTTCTCAGCCCAAGGGCCAGGAGTACCCGCGGGAAACATAAGAAGAGGCAGAGAATGATGGGGCGGGGAGGGGGGGACAGGGCGGCGGCTCCCCAGGAGGAAGGGAGGGCCCCACGCAGCCAGTCTGAGCACATTCCTGGAGAATGTGTTCGACACCCGGCACCCAAGTTCGTGAGGGGGAGATAACGCAGACCCCAGCCTAGCGCCCACGTACCTGCCATGGGAAAGGGGAGGGGAGCCTTGGGCTGTCGGCGTCCGGGAGGCTTAGTTCTGGAGTGGAGACAAGCTTGGGAACGGCCAGACAGACACAGACACAAAGACGGACAGGCAAAGGCGAAGAGGCAGCGGCGCCTAGCGCAGGCCCAGGGTCTCTTGGGCGGCGCCTACGACTCGGGGAGAAACCGAAAGTGTCAGCGGGCGGGGCGGGGTACCTGGGACCCTGAATTTCCTTAGGGGACCCAGGACCGCCCCCTCCCTTTGTTCTCCCATTTTCTGCGGAGACGGCTGTTGGCAGACGGCAGGACAGATGGACCTGCGGTCAGACAGACGACCTGACCTCGAGGAAGGTCTCCCTGACCCCTCTATGGTCCGGCTCACCTGAAGCCCCCAGAATAAGCCGGGGGGGCCACGCACTCCAGGGCTCACAGGCTGGTGGAGGCGGGCCCGGGATCTGGCCCCACCCCCGGGTCGCCTAAGCCCCGCCCCCCACTCCGGGCGGGGCGTCTGCGCAGAAGACAGGCGCTTCTCCTCCCCCGGGGCCGCGGACCTTGGACCTTGGTGCGTCTGGCTCGCCTTGCTCGCCGTGGGCCCGCCCCTTCCGCTCGGACTGCAGAGGCGTGGAGACCCGGGCTGTCGGAGGGGACTGCGGCCCAGTCCCTATGCCGCGACCCTAACCTTCTCGGCGGGCGGCTGTGCTGCCTCCCCATCGCGTGGCTGCTCGGGACCCCGCGATCCTCCTCCCAAGGGCGGGTCGGGCGTCGCTGACGCAGCGGAGCACCATTCACACTCTCATTGGCTTCCAGAGTTGGCTCGGCGTTCTCCTTCTAGCTCAGGGCGACCTCGCTGTGTTCTCTCCCTGTCGCAGCGTTGACCCACTCAGGCACCTCTCCGTTCAGGCGCACCCATTACACGCGTGACAGGCTGCCAAGAGGTATCAATAATGAATGTGCGTGAGGTGAGGCTCAGAAAAAAACAAAAAAACAAAAAAACAAAAACGCTTGAACAGAACAGGTCCCCCATTCCCCTGCATAGTGGCACACGCTTGTAATCCCAGCACTTGGGAAGGAAGAGGCAGGAGGATAGCTACACAGGTCCCCCATTCCCCTGCATAGTGGCACACGCTTGTAATCCCAGCACTTGGGAAGGAAGAGGCAGGAGGATAGCTACAAGTATGAGGCCAGTCTGTTCTATATGGCGAGTTCCAGAACAAGTCAGGGCTACAATAGCAAGACTCTCAAAAGACCCTCTCCCTCAATAGAAGAAAGTATAGCATCTAGGTAGGTGTGGATCACGTCCGAAGTTGCAGCACTTTGAAGACTGAGGCAGGAGGATCACCGTGAGTTCCAGGTCATCCTGGGAGTGAGACGCTATTTAAAAACAAACAAAACCAAAGCAGCCCACCACTTCTGCCTGGGTCTTGTTGTCAATTATATTTTAATGTCTGAGATGAGGTGCAGACACAGGAACTCTGAGAATTCTGGCCTTTATTGTACAGCCCAAACTGAGAACTAGTATATTAGAAGAACTCAGGAGCTGTAGGCAGGCAAAGGCAAGGAGGAGGTGCCTGCAGAAATCTGGGCATAATATGATGGATTGGACCAGAAACCAGGGCAGTAGCAGCGGTGGTGATGTGCATTTGAGGAAACATGACTTCATTATGGCTCAGAGATAGGCTGTAAGAAAAAGAATTGGAAGGTGAGTCACACTTGGCTTGGGAGACCCTTCGGCACAGCACAGATCCCCCCCCCCCCCCAACCCCTTGCTCTGATCAGTCATTTACTGCCTACACTCCAATCCCTGGTTTCATGTATCTTCTCCCTGTTGACTCGTTACTTCCAAGATCCTGTTCCTTTTCCTTTGGTGACTTCTGACTAATGCTGAAAACACAGCAGATGAGCTGAAGCCTTAACAGCTTCCAAAGTCTAAAACAGCCCACTTTAGGGATTAAAGACTGAGCACACTGGCCTGGTTGGTCTTCAGACCATTGCTGAAGTCTGCATTTTTTTTCATTTCTTGTTTTGTTATTTTGTGTGTATAGGTGTTTTGCCTGCATGTGTGTCTCCACACCAGGTGCATGCAGTGCCAGTGGAGGTCAGAAGAAGATGTTGGATCCCCTGAAACTGGACTCAAGAGTTGTATGTTCCGGGAATCAAATCCAGGTCCTCTGGAAGAGCGGCCAGTGTTCTTAACCACTGGGTCACCTCTCGAACCACTGGGTCACCTCTCGAGCCCCTGGAATTTGTATTTCTTGGTTTTAGAAGAATTTAACTTTGGGAGGTGATAAAGGAGAACGTGAGCCACAACTCACCCGGTTTAGCTTACAACTACATATGCAGAACATGTTCATTTTTTTTTCTTCTTTCTTTCTTTCTTTCTTTCTTTTACTTGAGGCAGGATCTCAGTATGTTGCTCTGGTTGTCCTGGAATTAGGACAAGGTTAACCTCCAGTTCAAAAAGATGTGTCTGTCTTTGCCTCCCAAGTGCTGAGATTAAAGGCATTCACCATTATGCCTGGGTATGTAGTTCATTCCACTAATAACAAACCTGACTACAGCCTGGCATAACGGTACATGCCTTTAATCCCAGCACTCGGGAGGCAGAGACAAGGTCAGCCTTGTCTGCATAGTGCGTTTTGCTCAGCTAGGCTACACAGTGAGAACCTGCCTTTAAAAAAAGAAAAAAGAAGCCTGCCCCTGACATAATGATCAGGAACTGTCCCTATTCTTATTATCAATATCATCTTTACAGTGCCCTCGTGTGTGTGTGTGTGTGTGTGTGTGTGTGTGTGTGTGTGTGTGTGTGTGTTAGGAAGCCCATACATGCTAGTCAAGTGATCTACTACCCAGCTATGTCCCAACCCTTACCTTCTATTTTGTTTCCCTGTCTGGGTTTATCATACTGACTTCCATGGTTCAAGGCACTCTCTTTCTGAACACTTCTACCAGCTGGGACCCAAGTGTTCAAACATATGAGCCTCTGGGGACCCTTCTCATTTAAGTCACAATTGTTCATTTGAGGTGGACTCATGTAGCCTATGCTGGCCTCAAAACTGCTGTGTATGCATGGATGACCTTGAACTCTTGATCTCTGATCCTCCTGCCTCCATCTCCCAAGTGCTAGAATCATAGGCCTGAGCAACAGGCCTAGCTTGCCAAAATTTTTAAGGGTCACACCAAGCAAAAATATGCATTATTGTAAGAGAATTCCAGGTGCTGTCCCAGTAGGACACAGGCACCCAGGGCATGCATGGGGAACCCATGGGTGGGAGCAAGACATGGGTCTGTGGGCTGAAGCTTCTTTGGGGGCCCACAGCATTTTCTGTATGTGTTAGTTTCCCACGACAGGACTGGACTACATAATTTGAAGGGAGCCCAAAGCAAAGGTGGGAGACTCAAGGGTCTGGTTCACCAGGCTTCAAACCACAGCCAGGTTGTCAAGTGGTTCACAGTACGGACTTCATCTTACTAAAGCACGATCAGGTAGAGAGTGCCTTGAACCATGGAGGTCAGTATGATAAACCCAGACAGGGAACCAAAATAGAAGCTAAGGGCTGGGACTTAGCTGAGTAGTAGACCACTTGACTAGCATGTATGGGCTTCCTACCACCACATGCGTGCCTTTCATTGGGGGCAGGCTTTGAGGTTTCAAAAGCCCACACCATTCCCAGTTAGCAGTCTGTCTGGTGCTTGTAGATAGAGATGTGAGCTCTCACACTGCCCTAGCGCCACCCTGCCTGCCTGCTGCCATGCTCCCTGCCATGCTGGTCATGGACTCACCCTCTGAAACTATAAGTCCCAAATAAACTCTTCTAGAAATTGCCTTGGTCATGGTGTCTAATCACAGCAATAGGAAAATAACTAAGACCCAAACCAAAGCAAAGCTGTTGGCATAGGAATCTGCAGCCCAGAGCTGGTGTGATGGCTCAGCACCTAAAAGCCCTTGCTTTGCAAGCCTGAGGACTTATTCCCAGAGCCCATGCTTGAAGGAGAGAACCAACTGTAGCTGGAGAGTTTTCTCTCCGGGTCCTGCCAAACCCCGGCAGTCCCTTAGCCCACTTATAAAATAAACACACAGACTCTTACATTGTTTAAACTGCTTGGCCATTAGCTCAGGCCTACCATTGTCTAGCTCTTACTCTTATATTCAGCCCATTTCTATTAATCTTTACTTTGCCACGTGGCTCGTGGCTCACTGGTACCTTACATCTTTCTTGTCCTGGCGGCAGCTGCAGGCAGTCTCCCCCTTCCCTTCCTGTTCCCTCAATTCTCCTCTCTGTTAGTCCTGCCTATACTTCCTGTCTGGCTATTGGCCAATCAGTGTTTTATTTATTAACACATTTGCCATACAGAACATCCCACAGCAACCAACTCCTGAGATTTGGCCTTTGATCTTCAACTCCATACACATACAGTAATAATAAATTTAGAAAACTGAAAGGAACCTGCAGCTGAGCAGAGACCAGAGTAGGAAATAAAAATCCTAGTCTTGAAAGTATGCAGATACAGTGGGGCAATAGGGGTGCACACCTGTAATCCCAGCACTTGGGTGGTACAGGGAGGCAGATCTCTGTGAGTTTTAAGCCAACCTCGTCTACAGAGTGAGTTCCAGGACAGCCAGGGCTATATAGAGACCCAGTCTCAAAAAAAAAAAAAAAAAAAAGCTCCCCCCCCCCCAAAGATCAGGAGTTCAAAAATCACCCTCCTCTAGATAGGGACTTTGAGGCCAGTCTAGGATACAAGAGACCCTATCTCAAAAAGATGAAATCTCACACAAACAAGAGCCCAAAAGGATGACTTAAAACCTAGTAACTTACTATTGTACTGCACAGAAGAGTTTAGGCAACTTAGCACCTTCTGTAAGGCCTACACCCACCATCTGGGATCTTTTAGTCAGTTTCTGGATGCTACACTGTCCTTACTCCTATTCATCAGGTTTTTCTCTTACCTCAGGGACTTGGGGTTGCTTCTCTCAGCCTGTCTTGCTAGCTATTCCTTTTGCCTGGAATACACTTCTCCCTTTTGGCCATGGTCAGAACAGGACATCCAGTATGCAGATACTGCAGCTGCCGCTAACCTGGACCTAGAGCACCTTGTTTTTTGTTTTGAGAGTATTGTTATGTAGCCTAAGCTGGCCTTAAATTTGTGATCCTCCAGCCTCATTTTCCAAGTACTGCACTTAGTACCACATCTAGCTTTGTTTTTTAAAGCACAATTTGTTTAATATCAAAGTAGACACTTTATTTTCTGAAGGTGTGCACTGAGAAACGTGTGTGGACACTCCCTAAATGGCAGACATTTTAGGCGATCTTGTTCAGTTCTTATCTCTTTGGTCCTACTTCACTAGGACCTCCTTGGTGGGTAGGGTCTTCCTATCAGAGCGGGAGCATGCTCCACTGCCCAGCTGTTTCATTTCTTTCCAGGCTATGAATGTTAGTCAGGTCTGTCTTGCAACTGTGTGTGTGTGTGTCTTTCCCTGCTTCGGTTCACAATGAAGCCACACAGAAGACCCTTGATGCCCCACACCTTCCCTTTCTGTCTCAGTCTCCGCTCACTGACGCCCTCCACACGCGAGGGCTTCTTTAAGGCCATCTCAAGCTTTTCTGATGTCCAATACATCACGCTCTGCTTCTGCTTTGAAGTTTATAACATAGCTCACGACTAATCACATGGCTGTTCTGTCTTGCCTGGGCTCTCCCTTCTAGAATGTGTGGGTATGTAACAGGTAGACACTGTTGAAAGACAACCCGGGAATGGCAGGGCTAAAACCCACCATTCTCAACTAACCACATTCTACTGAAGCTGGGTGTACGTACACACCTGTAATCTCAGCCATCAGGAGGCTAAGGCAGGAGGCAGCTGGGCATATAACTCAATGGAAGAGGAATTTCCTAACATTTCCAAGGCTTTGGGGTCAATCCCCAGCACTGGAAAAAAAACTTTCAATGATCTACATGAATGAATTTACTAAAATCCACATTCCCATGTGCTCCTTAGGTAGGAAGCTGCATTATTTCAAGCATTCTATATGAGCTTTGCCCACCATTGCCACACCTTGTAAAGCACGGAATTCCAGAACCAGGGCTTATTTGTGAGTCTGAGAAATACAAGGAATTCAAAGATTGACTCTCTACCCTTCCTTGCTCTAGGTTAGATGAATGAAGACTCCAAAGTTCTTTATTTCTTTATGTGCCATTTTCTTTTAATTTCTTTTCTGCTTCAACAACAACACCCCCCCCCATTACCCAGAAAGCCCAGGACTGGCAATTAAACAAGAGACCTCAAACAGCCAAGGCAAGCCAGCCCAAGATTAGCAGACTCCCTCCAACAGGACCCAGATTCTGGATGCTAGTGTCTCCACTCAGAGCCTGGTAGTAAAAGCTGGTACAGAATAAGGTAGTTCCAGAAGCTAGCAATAATCCTGCCTGAAAGAGATGGAAAACAGAATACAGTATTTTAAAGTACAAAGCAGTATGAGAGATTGGATGGGGTTTGATCAGAATTAGGCAAGGGGACTGATTACCCAGAGAGGCTTTCTGCAATAGGGTACCCCTAAAAGGGCCAGGCTGTGCAAAAAGTGGTGCTTGTTGGCCTTGTCAAAGAGCTGCAAGGGAAAAAAAAAGGGGGGGGGGGAGATTGTCTAAGCAACACAGGAGCCCAGGAACCTGAAGTGGCACACAGGACCAAAGTCCACTCCTAGCACTTCAACCTCTGAAGTCCCAGTTTGTTGCTCCCCCAGGTCCCCAAGCCACAGGCTTGCAGCCCTTCCCATTCACCTCCTCACCCTCTACTTTCAACATCCCTACCCTCCAGTTTAAGGACACCCAGATATTTCGCCTGTAGTCCCGACTCCGGGAGTCCCAATGCTATTACTTCACCTCCTTCCCGTAGGCATCCGGAAATTGGGCGCCTGTGGAGAGAAGCAAAAGTTACCAGATGTGTTTTAGCCTCGACCGTCCCAAACCCCGGAGAATCCACGCAGACACCAGTGAAAAAGGGCATCCCCAGAAGCTTCCGATTGGTGGAAATAGGTGTCGAGTAGTACTGAGAAGCTTTTGCACCCACTGAAAAACTGGACTCCAAGAGACAGAACGCTCCCTATAGGTTCCTTCCCGCACCAGACCCCAAAGATCGCCCCAGCCCAGTTGCATCCCTCGTCCCCTGACCGTGTGCCCCGTAGGTGGCCAAACCCAAGGCCCCAGCTCCGGACAAGGCACCTAGGCGGCGGAAAGCAGACCCTACCACGGCCATGGCTGTGGGTGGTCACGCGCAGAACCAACACCGCCCTGGCCACCCAAGAAGCCAGCCAATCCAGATTGCCCATGCAAATAAGGTCCAAAGGTACCCAATCAGGGCTGCGTTCATTTCAGTGCCCCGGCTCCTTCTACATACGCCTTTGTAAAACTTCTGCTGAGTGGAGAAGACGTCTGGCGGGCGGAGAAACTAGAACCAATTAGGAGCGGAGGAGCGGAGCAGTGAGAGGCGAAGTTGTGGGCGGTACTAAAGGACTTGCGTCACGGATTGGCCCACTTTCCAAGTTGATCGCCTCTTCGACACCCCAACCCCACACCTCCAGCTAATTTGCAAAGATATCGGTCCCCACACAAAGTCCCGCCCCTTTTCCCACAGGCTCCTCCCGTTCAGCTTCTAATCAGACCCTCTCCTCAAAAGGGGCGGCCCCACGGATGTCTAAGCCCCACCTATTGCCATTAAGCCCCTCCCACTTCACGAATGGCCCCTCCTCTGTGCCTAGAGGCCCCGCCTTTTTGTGTGATGCCCTGCCCTCTGTATTTCAGATCTTCTCCCCCTCGCTAGACCCGGAGAGCCCCGAGGGTGGGAGATCCGGGGGGAAATGTCTTCACCCTGCCCCAGCCCGCTACGTCCATCCGTCCGTCTGTCCACTCCCACCCCCTTCACTGTCTTCAATCCCCCCACACTCTAGAGGGCGGGTGGGCAGGCGAGTGAGAGCGAGGGGTGTGCGCCGCTCTCTCGGCAGGGGGCGGGGGAGGCGGCCGCGCGGTGACGCGCGGGGCTGCTGCGGCTGCTCCGCCGGCGGATCATCACTCTCGGGTTGGGATGGACGCAGGGCGGGCGGGCCCTGGCGCGCAGAGCCAGGAGTCCGGGCCTCCTGGCTGCTGAGCATTCCCCAAAGCCTCCCCCAGCCCTTGCCTTCCTTCCTAGGAGCCGCGCCGACCTCTGCCTCGAGGCTCCGGACTCGGCCCCCGCCCTCTTCTGACTCCCCGGATCTCCCTCTCCCGCCCGCCCTCGGGATCGACTAGATCCCTCCCCCTCCCCGAGGATTCCGGCTGGATCCCTGCCCCTGCACCGCGGATTCTGCGCTCCGGGGCCCCGGGCCCCTGGGGATTGCTGTGGACTCCTCCTCCAGCGCCCGATCCCTTAGGATCTTCCGCCTGGACCGCCTCCTGGTCCCTCGAAGCCGGCCCAGAGAGCCAGTGGATCACCAATCCAATCCTGTCCCGTTGCTCCCTCCTGGCTCAGCCTTCCCCACTGCGGGGTTCCCTGTTCTTGAGCTCCCTCTGACCCCATACCCTAGCTTTCCTTTTCCTGGGGATCGACTGGATCCCGGCCCCGCCCCCCGGGGCTGGGGCGATCCCCCTCCCCCGCCGGGTGAGGCGCTGCAGGCGGGGGCTGGGCCTGCGGGGCCGCGGGGGCTCAGAGGCCGCCGCCCCCCTTCTGAAGCCCGTCCGCCCCCCACTCGGAGCCCTGGATGGAGGCACCACGGCCCCAGGGCTGATCCAGGTAGGAGCTAAGCCAGGCTGGGTGGAGGGGGCTGCGCGGCGGTCCGTTGGGGTCTTCCTCTTCCCATATTCCTCCCTGCGCCTGGTTTCCCCTAGCCTGCTCTGTCTGCGTGTCTCCGCCTAGGGATGCTCTCGCCGTGTCTCTGCGTCTTGGTCTCTTTGTCTCTGCCTCTCTCCAGTCCATGAATGATCCTTTGAATGGGCCCACAGACCCCGTGTGTTCCCATCTCCCCCTCCCCCTCCTTCTCCCCTTCCCGGCCAAGCCATTTTCCCCACTGCAGGAAGGCGGGGGGGCTGCGGCCTGAGCCCCTGTCCCTCAACTCTCCCCGGTTGGGGGAGTCAGGCCTGGGCTGGAATGGAAGAGCAAGGCAGAGGAATCGGGAGAAGGGGGAGCAAGATGTAGCAGACAGAGATGGAGAGAGAAAATGGGGGAGAGAGAGAAATAGAGAAAGGAGAGAGAGAGAGAGAGCTCTTGAGGGAGAAAATAGAGGAGGTATTTGGAGGAGAGAGCGGTGAGAAACACCAAGGAGACAAATGAGAAAAGACCGAAGGATGAGAGACTGGAGGCAAGAGCTGGAGCAAGCCGGTTCAGGCCAAGAAAAGATGCTCCGAGAGAGAGACCCAGTACAGGGGAGAAAGATGGGGGGAGGACTCTAGTGGGAGGGAAGAGAAAAGCTAGTTGGAGGAGAGGAGGCAAGGGGCCCAAAGTACCTTAAGGGAAAGGGGTGACTGAGGCAGGCCATGTTGGGGAGAGGGACAGCAAACCCCAGCCTGGCATAGGAAGAGGAGACGGGGTGGAGGGGGGGCAGGGGGGGGAGTCAACTCCAAACCCCCCTCAGGTGATGGGAGAACAGAAGCCTAAAAGGACCTGAAAAGGGGGGGGGAGGGCATGACTGGGTGTGAGTGGTGAGGACTCCTGTGTCCCCATCTCTGGAATAAATTGACACCTGCAGAGAGCCACCCGCGGGCTGGCGCCTGGCTCTGAAAAACCCGGCGTCAGCAAACAGCCCTGGAGGCTGGGGGGGGGGGGGTGTGTGTGCTGGGGGGGGCTTGCTGAAATGACCTGGGTGTCTGCCCTGTCTACCTCTGCCTAGCCCTGCCCCTGCAGCCTGAGCACCCAGGCTGGCAAGGGGAAGGGGAGGGAGGGCTAACAGCAGGGATGGGAAGAGAAGAAACCTGAGGTCAAAATGCTGTGCAGAGAAACCCCAGGTGGGGTCTAAGGCTGTTCGAGATTAAGGAAGGAGGAAGTCAGCAGGCTTATTTGAGAAGCCCACTTCAGTACAGCCCCCTTCCCCCCCCCCCCAGACCTGGTCAGTAGGGTTAGGCTCTGATTGGCTAAGTGGGATGGGGGGGGGCATCTCTTTTAGGATTCTCTGTTCTCCTAGACTACCTTCCCTCATATATACTTCTTCCTCTCTGCTAAGACTGGGTGAAACTAGCATTCTGACTCATGCCTCTGCCTTCCCTCTCATGGCCCGAATGGACCCTCAAACCAAGCAAGCCCCTTCCCCTCTTCCTCTAGACCACCCCCCTCCAGGGTTAAAGCTGCAGCCGGTTGCCGAGGTAACATTGCGGGGCAGCATCCTGTCGCCCAGCAACCGGCTGCAGGATCATGCATCTATCTGTCCCTGGATTTGCCCCTTCAGCATCCCCCCCTCACTTTAACCCCTGGCTCTGGGCACCCCAACTTCCAAGGGAAGACATGGAAGGGCCTGAGGAGAAAGACAGGGCTTCCCGAGTGCACAGATCCTTGGGGAATATACATTGATGGGGACAGGAGGCACGGGGGTTTGTAGTCCAAGAAGGCCCAGAGTCTGGCCTGGGATGGGGGTTCAGCGCCATGAAATTACAGCTCAGGAGTAATTAACACGTATAAACAAACCCGCCACTTCCTGCTAATTAATGACTTGGTATTTTTATTTTCTCTTCCTTGTCTGTCTCATTGTCTCCCAGGGAAGTGGGGACTGGAACTCCTGTGTCCCTAGGGGGAGCCTGTCTGGGAGGGATAGAGGCAGAAAAGGGGCACCCTTGAGTCCGGGAAGTTCCCTTCTCTGCCCCTGCCCTGGACATTTACCACATCTGACTCCACCCCAAACTTGGGTCGCTGCGGAGGGGAAGAGGGCAGTTGTGGGGAGGGGAGAGGTGTTGGGGGGTCTGTGGGTGGGAGAAAGGGGCAACTTGATCTGAAATTCAAGCCACTAACCACTTGTCTCTTGTTTCCCCGTCCTTCCTGTCCTCCCTTCCCTTCCTCCACCTCTCTGTATTTTTCTGTCTGTTTGTCTGTCTGTATCTCGCACACCCTATCCGGGTCCCCTGTCCTCCCCTGTCACCGGTCACCGGGCAGGTCGGGCCTGCCTGCACCTCCTCCTACCTTCTTGCCCTTCCCCACCCCTCACCCCCTCCATGGAGAGGAACAGACTCCTCTTCTGTCCCTTCTAACCCAGGTCCCTACCCGTCCCCCTCCTCCTTCCTTTCCCCGCCCCCTCCTCCCTCCTGGGGCGAGGGGGGCCTCCCTCCCTCTCCCCCCCTTCTCTCTCTCTCCGAGGGGGGGGTCAGGGGAGGGAGGGGGGGTCCCCCAATCAGCATGTGGCTCCTGGCGTTGTGTCTGGTGGGGCTGGCTGGGGCTCAACGGGGAGGAGGGGGTCCCGGCGGCGGCGGCGGCGGCGGCGGCGGCGGCGCCCCGGGCGGCCCGGGCCTGGGCCTCGGCAGCCTCGGGGAGGAGCGCTTCCCGGTAGTGAACACAGCCTACGGGCGAGTGCGCGGCGTGCGGCGCGAGCTCAACAACGAGATCCTGGGTCCGGTCGTGCAGTTCTTGGGCGTGCCCTACGCCACGCCGCCCTTGGGCGCCCGCCGCTTCCAGCCGCCGGAGGCACCGGCCTCGTGGCCCGGCGTGCGCAACGCCACCACCCTGCCGCCCGCCTGCCCGCAGAACCTGCACGGGGCCCTGCCGGCCATCATGCTGCCTGTGTGGTTCACCGACAACTTGGAGGCGGCCGCCACCTACGTGCAGAACCAGAGCGAGGACTGCCTGTACCTCAACCTCTACGTGCCCACTGAGGACGGTAAGGGCACGGGCACAAGGCCGGGCACCCTGTGGACACAGCCCACAAACGCACACGCAGACCCTCAAGCACAGGACCGACTCCTGCCCCTAAGCTGTGCCTTAATGGGCAATGAGGGGCGGTATGCCCCTGCAAGCCTCCGCGCATCTCCCAGGTAAGGGTGCCTGCTTCTCAGGCAGTCCTAGGAGCATCCCATAAACAGCCTCTTCCACAGCAGAAACTCTTTGTGCCCCAGAAGGAAGGGTAGCTGGCATTAGGTCAGGCTCACCCATCTTCTCCCTAAAGAGGCACACTGTCAGATACTTAATGTTGATGGCTGGTGTTCAGGTGATGGATGTCTCTCCATGGCTGGCTCAGTCACTCCAGCCGTACCTCTACCTCCTGCCTTCTCCCACTTAACTACATCCACATTTTACTTCCAGCCATACCACGTAGAGCCCCATCCTCAGGCCCACCTGCCCTGACTTCTCTCTATCATATGACACCTATCAGTCCTTTATCTGAGTTGAGAGTCCTTGTGAGGGGTACTCAGTGACTTCTTCTGGGAGATTTCTGTCCTCAGAAATCCCTGCACACAAAGGGTCAGGGAAGCTTCCTCCACTCACGCCCGTCCACGCACAGCACAACAACCCATCAGAACATTTTCCTTGGGGCTGAGATGCTGTTCTTGTGAATGAATTCCTGTTCACTGTATGACAGCTCTGTACCCCAGCACTTGCTCCCAGATAGCTTTCCACTCACCAACCTTCTGCACACCAAGATTAATCAGAACCTCTTCTACGGTCTGCAACAGATCCCAGCTACCAAAGGGGGGGGGGACGACAGCATCACAAACAGCCCCCACATTACCCTTCTGACATACAATCTCACCATTCCAAAACATTTCAACACCTTCACAGAGCAGACTCCGCTTCCTCCAGCTACTGTTTCTAGTAACTTTACATTCAGGCCCGGCAATAGGAGCCCCTAAAGAACCCCATACATCCGCATTGTGTACTAAAGTTCTGCAGTAACTGAATCTCAAACTGCTCCAAATGATCATTTGCCTAGTTGACCGTGTGTTCCAATATCTTAAAAGTTACAGCTCCCAACCCCTTCACAGAGTACACATGCCCAGTACTTCCCTGAAATGGTATTCCCATTACTCACACAGACTCCAACTTTCCAGTATCCCTGGATGCAAATTGTGTGCTCTGGTCATGCCCACATGTGCATTTTATACCCATATACCCTGCACACAGACTTCTTGAGAGGTGTCGACAGCATCCTCAACACTTCGTTTACTCCATCTCCTGTTGGAGTTCACCCTTCTGAAAGGTCCAGTACTAACAGCTTGTACCTTGCACCAAGATTCCTCTCCTGCCAATCACAGAATGACTCATATGCCTTAACCTGTCCATTTCCATCCTCATCTTGTTCATATGGACCAACTCCTGCCCCTCATTCCAGCCCTGCTGACTAGCGAACTCCCCTCCCCATGTAAAACCATGACTTCTGACAACCCCGCCACAAGATTTTTCTGCCCTTTCACTTAGGAATCCTTCACCTTAATATCGCCCACAGATGCCCCGCAACACTACGATTCATTGACTCTCCATTGCTCTCTGTCTGTCTCTGTCTTTGTCTCTGTCTGTCTCTGTCTCTGTCTCTCTCTCTCTCTCTCTCTCTCTCTCTCTCTCTCTCTCTCTCTCTGTGTGTGTGTGTGTGTGTGTGTGTGTGTGTGTGTGTGTGAGAGAGAGAGAGAGAGAGAGAGCGCACGCCCATGCATGTGTGTGGTTTTTTAAGACAGGGTCTCACTCTTGTAACCTAAACTTCTAAACTTGCCTAGAACTATGAAGCCCAGGCTAGCCTTAAACTTTTGATAGTCTTCTTGCTTTAACCTGAGTGCTGGGTTTACAGGCATGAGCCGCCATGATCAATACCACCCACATTTTCCACTCATGGCTCCCTCTTGGGAGCTTTCTCATCACTCCCGTGTGAAACATCTAACACTTCTCACCGCTGGACTGTCCACTCCATCGCCACACAAATTGTCTCTCCCCTGCCTCCGCACCACTCATTCCCACACCTTCTGTATTTTTAGCCTTTGCATATTGCAGACCTGACGGGGCCTGATACATCAGGTGCTCTCACTGAATCTTCACACCAGCTCCAGGAGGAAGTGGTTCACACGCGCGCGCACAGACACACACACACACACACACACACACACACACATACACACACACACACACTTCATAGCTTCACGGTCATGAATAGCCTGCTGACTTCATCCCTACCCATGTCCTCTCACAAATAGAGGCCCTGTTCACAAGTGGATCATCGTTTAGTTAGTCGGTTAGTGCTAGCCTGAGTCTTGTTGACCCATCCGTCCTTGAGCTTTGGGGAAAGCCAGTCAGCATGGGGAACTCCCTGAGACTGTTCAGATCCAGTGCTCCCCTGACTAACCCCCAAATCCAGAACAGTCTGACACCGGGCTCTGGGCGGTCTGGGACTTTTCCTGATGTTAGGACCATTTTGTCTCCCAGCCAACACCTACTTTATGTATCAGACTGGCCCAAGCACTGTTTCCTATATGCTGTTGGCAGATGAATATCCCAAGGGGGAGGAGGGCTCTTTAGCAGTGGACCTAGGGTGGGGCTGGTGATCCTATGGGGGAAAAAAATCACAATTTGGTGGGGAGGAGCAGAGGCCTGGGCAAGGGAGGAGGTTGGTGGGAGTGTGGAGGGATAAGTTGGAGTGGAGGGCAAGACCTGATGACCCCTTTCCCTGCTCTGCCCACATTGGGGAACTGGGACAAGAAGCCAGGCCTGTGAGTGTGGATGGAAGAGAAATGAGGCTGGGTAGATGGGCAGGTGGGCAGCCCTAGCTGATCTACCCATAGCCCTTCAGTCGGCAGCAGAGGGCTTCAGGAGGCAATGAGCTACGGGGTGGTCTGCCCCCAGCCCACCCTACCCTCTGATGCAAAGGGAAGCGAGTCCTTCCTGCGCAGCCTCCTCTTACAGCCTGAGGTGGGCAGCCCGTAGCACGAGGCTGGCCCTGAAAGGAGCCTGCGTGAAAGATGGCCTGGGGGGCAGGCCAGCCTTGGTGTCCCTGGGCTCCCCTTCACCCCATCCCCCTAACACTATTTCATTTCCAGCAAGTAGCAAACACACCAAAAAGCCAAGTCCTTTCCAGTTAAGTCCCTGTGTCTCAAGAGAGCCTCAGCCCACTCAGGCACCCCACCCCCAAACCCACCTTTTCTTTGGGGCATGACTTTTTCTGGGGAGGGGAAAATTGGGTTATAGAAACGTTTTTCTCTTTTCTTGGTTTCTTTTTCTTGCAAACAAATTTTGCTTTTTTTGGCTTATTTTTTCTGCCTCTCCCCACCCTCCCCTTTTCTGCTTTCTCTCCTCCCCTCCCCATCTACCACCTCCCCTGACCCCCATCTTTCCCCACAAAATTGTCCTTTTTTCTCTGTTTTGTGTTCCCGGTCTTAGGTCCGCTCACAAAAAAACGTGACGAGGCGACGCTCAATCCGCCAGACACAGGTAGATTTAAAAATCCCGCTGATGCATGTGGTTGCTTTGAAGAGGACGTTGATGGCCCTGACCCCTAACTAAATGTCCCTATAGCCCTCAAGGCCCCTCAGTCGTTCTCCCAACTAAAAATGAAAAAGAAAAGAAAAAATTTTAATAATTGGAAAAAAGAACTATGAAAACTTCAAACAGAATTTGAACAATGTTGGACCCACTAGCTAACCTGCGAGAACAGCTAGCCACGGTGAAAGTGAGGTGGGAGAATGAGAAGGAATTGGATTGCCAGGGAAAAGAAATTGGACAAAATGTTGAGAGTTTGAAAGAAATCTGGACTGTTTTGCAACATGTGAAATGTACCATTTGAAAAAAAAAGTTTTAATTTGAAGCAAAATAATATTTGAAAAAAATGGACAAATTAATGACATTAATTAAAACATCAGAAACCTGTTACAATTTCTAGCCAAAAGCCTGCCAGATTTAAAAAAAAAAAAAAGTAAACATCTGAAACAAATCAAAGAATTTGGAAATTTTTAAAAACAGGGCCCAATATCTTGAAGTTTCACCACAAAATTTTGAAATAACGCAAAGAATTTTTTTCTTGTTTTCTTTTTTTCCCAAATGGAGCTTTTTGTTTTTTCTTTTCTTGTTGAATCTGCCCCAAGAGCTTCTTGCTTTTTTTTGTTGTTGTTTTTTCTTTCTTTCTTCTTTCTTGATCCTGGTTTTTGTTGTTGGTTTTGAATTCTTGTTGCCCCGCCCCTCTTCCTGCCTCTTCCCTTTCTAACTCCCTCCCCCCACACTGGGAGAGGGCTTGGGGGAGGGTGGGCAAGTATGAAAGCATTTAGGACAGGACCCTGGAAGGAAGGACATTGTCACCAGACCTCCCGCCGAGCGACGGAGACTTGTGTCAAGTTAGGGCGGGAGCAGTGGCGGGCTCATGTGGGTGGACACAGAGAGAACTCTGGCCACAGAAGTCCAGAGACTCAGAGAAGATCTCAGAGCAGGAGGCAGAAAGCCAGCCTGGAGGCTTGGAAAGGGCATGCATGCCCTGTGACTTGCAGGTTGACCTTCTGTGTTGGCACAGGTGCCGGCTATGAGCTGTAGGGGCCCAAACCTGGCTCCATGGCAGGTGTTAAACAAGAACTCTGCCACTGAGCATGCCCACCAAGTATGACAAGAGTTCAAGTGAGCTGGAGTTGACCCCAGCCTTGGGACTTCAGTGAAATCAGAGTAGCAGCGGGCAAGTAGGCCGGAGTCTTGAGGACCCCAACAAGCCCTCCCAACTGCCACGCACCCTCTAGGAATTTTCATTCCTTAGCCCAGTTCAGAGCTTCCTGGCCTGCTACATGGGGCACCTATGGAGAAGATTCTTCTAGACTATGGCAAGCGGGCTTCAGTGCAGGACAGGCCAGTTTGGAGGGCGGGGAGTCCAAGAGTCAGAGCTCTACTCTGACTTCATTAAGCAGGCTCTTTCCCACACTGCCTCCTCCTGCCACAGTAATTAGGCTGGGGGTTGCCATGGTAACTGGGGAGGTGACCTAGAAAGGAATTAGGGCGGGGAGGAGACCAAGCCCCCAGGGACCCTAGGGCCTGGCACCCCTCACCCACAGACTAGGGTGCCATGTGGAGCTGAGGCCCAAGCCTGAGTCTGAGGAGATGCCAGGACCCTCCCAGCACCTCCAGCCCTAGTCCCAGCCTTAGTCCGCTCTTCCCAGGAGCAGGAAGGAGTTTTGGTGTGTGTGTGGAGGGGTCCCTGGCTTCAGCAGAAGCCCCGAGGAGGGCCACTTCCTACCCTTGGCCTCTGTTGGGCTTCTTGGAAAGTGTGCCCAACATTTGGTGAAGTACTTGGAGTCATGTTAGCCAATGATGAAGAGGGGCCTTCCTCTAGGGTTAGCTGGGGAGGGAGGGAGGGGAATCCGGTCTTGCCCCCCCGCCAGGGATGGTAGTGACAAGTCCCCTGAGCTCCAGGCTGGTCCTCAGAAGGCCTGGGAGCTCTGAAGTGCTGCTTCTGGTCTGACTGTGTCCTTGTCCCCGATCTCCTGGCCCACCTGCCACCCCCTTCCCACGCAGATATCCGGGACTCTGGGAAGAAACCAGTGATGCTGTTTCTACATGGCGGCTCCTACATGGAGGGCACTGGGAACATGTTCGACGGCTCAGTCCTGGCTGCCTATGGCAATGTCATCGTAGCCACGCTCAACTACCGTCTTGGGGTGCTCGGTGAGGGTGGGCAACCAATTCTTGGGGGGCAAAGTCTGGGAGGCAGTCCTGGTGGGCCCGGTCCTCCCGAGAATAGCCTTAGAGACTGAGTGCATTGAGCTCCCTGCAGAGGGGGTAAGGACGCTGTGACACCTCCAGGGAGTCCCCTTCTTCCACCCCTAGGTTTTCTCAGCACTGGTGATCAGGCTGCAAAAGGCAACTATGGGCTCCTGGACCAGATCCAGGCCCTGCGCTGGCTCAGTGAAAACATTGCCCACTTTGGAGGTGACCCTGAACGGATCACCATCTTTGGGTCTGGTGCGGGGGCCTCCTGCGTCAACCTGCTGATCCTCTCCCACCATTCAGAAGGTACCAGCAGCCTCCTCCCCTGCCTTCCCTTTCCCTGGACCCTACCAAGCCTCCTCCTTTTGGGCCGGTACAGTCGAGCCTGAGGTCTGCCTGTCCCACCAGGACTGTTCCAGAAGGCCATTGCTCAGAGTGGCACCGCCATCTCCAGCTGGTCTGTCAACTATCAGCCGCTCAAGTACACGCGGCTGCTGGCAGCCAAAGTGGGCTGTGACCGCGAGGACAGCACCGAGGCTGTGGAGTGTCTACGCCGGAAGCCTTCCAGGGAGCTTGTGGACCAGGATGTGCAGCCTGCCCGGTATGGGGGCGGGAGAGGGCTGGGTCCAGGTCTGTACGCTCCTAGCTGGTTCTGAGGAGATGGCGGTGAGAAGTTCCTGGGGACATTGTAGTGGGCAAGGAGAAACGGGGCTCCAGACCCCCCTAGTGGCTGTCCCTTAGCAGCCTCCCTCAAGTGAAGGTCACCACATCACATAGCTCAAGCACAGGGTTTCACAGAATGCTTTAGGTGGATATCCAGAGAAGTCAAAATGCCATGAAGGACTCTTAAGAGTTTTCCAGTCATGGAGAAGAGTCTTCTAGGCAGAGGGGAGCACCTGTGTATGACTTAGGAGGCCATGGGTCCAGAGGAGGCCAGAACTGGATGATGAGACCTTGCCCCCTTCTCCGCAGCTACCACATCGCCTTTGGGCCTGTGGTGGATGGCGACGTAGTTCCCGATGACCCCGAGATCCTCATGCAACAGGGAGAATTCCTCAACTACGACATGCTCATTGGTGTCAACCAGGGAGAGGGTCTCAAGTTTGTGGAGGACTCCGCAGAGAGTGAGGATGGTGTGTCCGCCAGCGCCTTTGACTTCACTGTCTCCAACTTTGTGGACAACTTGTATGGGTATCCGGAGGGCAAGGACGTGCTTCGGGAGACCATTAAGTTCATGTATACGGACTGGGCTGACCGGGACAATGGCGAGATGCGGCGGAAGACCCTGCTGGCGCTCTTTACCGACCACCAGTGGGTAGCCCCAGCTGTGGCCACTGCCAAGCTGCATGCCGACTACCAATCCCCTGTCTACTTCTACACCTTTTACCACCACTGCCAGGCTGAGGGCCGGCCAGAGTGGGCTGATGCAGCACACGGGGATGAGCTGCCCTACGTCTTTGGGGTACCCATGGTAGGCGCCACCGATCTCTTCCCCTGCAACTTCTCCAAGAATGATGTCATGCTCAGCGCGGTGGTCATGACCTACTGGACCAACTTCGCCAAGACGGGGTGAGGGCCAGAGGGCCCAGTGGGGCTGGGTGGGACACCCCTGTAGGCTGAGGTCCCCTTGCCTTCCCCGGCGGCTTCTCCTTCCCACCTCGCCTCACACAGCCACCATGCCTCTAGGAAGACACTGGCTCTTACCTTGCCTTGCTCTCCTGAGACAAACTGCATTCGTATTCAGGCACTGAGGGTCGGGGACTCACTGGCATTAGGAAGGGCCCCGTCTTTTCTGGGGTGGACTTTCTGGGTGACTTTGTCGGGGCTGCTGGCTGACCACCTTGGTCTGCATCTGAGTGTAGAGGGTTTGGGTTTCTGTCATCTGTCTGTCACTGCGTCTGTCTGTCACTGCGTCTGTCTGTCCTTTCCTGAAGTCCACTGACTTCTTCTTTGCCCGCTTTGGTTTTTGTCTCTGGGCTGCTCTCACCAGCACTGTCTTCCTGTCCCCTGGCTGTCTCTCATGGGCCTTTGTCTCTCTATTTCTGTCTGTCTGTCCGTCTGAGCTCTCTGTTGCTGGCTAACTCTTCTAACTTCATCTCTGTCTCTGCGGTCTGTCTTCATAATTTTTGGTTTGCCCACCTGTCTGTCTGTCTGTCTGTCTGTCTCTCTCTCTCTCTCTCTGTGTCTCCTCTCCCCCCCCCACCGTCTGTCTGTCTCTCTCTCTCTCTGTCTCCCCCCCCCACTGTCTGTCTGTCTGTCTCCTCTCTCCTCTCCCCCGTCTCTCTGTCTCTGTCTCTGTGTGTGTCTCTCCTCTCTGTCTCTGCCTCTCTGACAAGGTCTCACTACTTAGCCCAGGCCAACCCTCTCGAGTGCTGAGATTGTAGGCATGCACCACCATGTCCAAGCTTTTCTAGCTCTAGATGTTCAGCCCTCTCTCGGTCTCTGCCTTCTCCCCTCCTCTTCTGCTCCTCTTCCTCCTCCTCCTCCTCCTCCTCCTCCCCCTCCTCCCCCTCCTCCTCCCCCTCCTCCCCCTCCTCCTCCGGAGCCTCACCCTCACTCCTCTCCTTGCCCTCCTGTGCCCACAGTGACCCCAACCAGCCTGTGCCACAGGACACCAAGTTCATCCACACCAAGCCCAACCGCTTCGAGGAGGTGGTGTGGAGCAAGTTCAACAGCAAGGAGAAGCAGTACCTGCACATAGGCTTGAAGCCGCGCGTGCGCGACAACTACCGTGCCAACAAGGTGGCCTTCTGGCTGGAGCTCGTGCCCCACCTGCACAACCTTCACACGGAGCTCTTCACCACCACCACCCGCCTGCCTCCCTACGCCACGCGCTGGCCACCCCGCACCCCCGGTCCCGGCACTTCGGGCACCCGCCGGCCTCCCCCACCCGCCACCCTGCCGCCCGAGTCCGATATTGACCCAGGCCCAAGGGCCTATGACCGCTTCCCTGGTGACTCGAGGGACTACTCCACGGAGTTAAGCGTCACTGTGGCCGTGGGAGCCTCCCTCCTCTTCCTCAACATCCTTGCCTTCGCCGCCCTCTACTACAAGCGGGACCGGCGGCAGGAGCTTCGGTGCCGGCGGCTTAGCCCTCCCGGAGGCTCAGGCTCAGGTGTGCCCGGCGGGGGCCCCCTGCTTCCCACTGCCGGCCGGGAGCTACCTCCAGAGGAGGAGCTGGTGTCCCTGCAGCTGAAGCGGGGTGGTGGTGTCGGGGCGGACCCTGCTGAGGCCCTGCGCCCCGCCTGCCCACCCGACTACACCCTGGCCTTACGCCGGGCACCGGACGATGTGCCTCTCTTGGCCCCGGGGGCCCTGACCCTGCTGCCCAGTGGCCTGGGGCCCCCACCTCCGCCCCCACCTCCTTCTCTCCATCCCTTTGGGCCCTTCCCACCACCCCCTCCTACTGCTACCAGCCACAACAACACGCTACCCCACCCCCACTCCACCACGCGGGTATAGGGCGCGGCTTGGGGAGGTCTGCCTCCCTAACCCTCCCCAGCCCAGGCCACTTGAAGGCAGGGAGGAGGACTTGGCACCGGGCTTTTCCCCTGTGGATTTGTCAGACGCCGTGGAGCAGCGTTAAGGTGGACATGGGATTCCTCACTGGGATGCAAGTTTTTCCCAAGCAGAGAACCCCATTCTCTTCTCTGGACCTGGGCCTTTGAACACCTGGGGGTGTCTTTGCCCTCCGTTGGGACACCAGTCTTCGGTGTGTGGAAATGTGGAAGTCTTTTTTCCCACGTGAAGGTTGCTTTCCTCGTGAGGGGGTGTTTTCCCATGTGCAGGGTGAGGTGTTTTGTTTTGTTTTGTTTTTTGCCGCCCTGGACACATGTTGGCCCCCTCAAAGAATTTCTGCGGAGATTTGTACCCCAGAATCCTGTTCCCTCATACCTTTGCCTTCTCCCCCTCCCACCCCCTGGAGACCCTGGAAGTGATGTGTTCACATACAGTGACCCTTGGCCACACCAGACTATACAGGGTGATGCCTGGGGAACAGCAAGGAAATCACAGGCCCCCTGGACCCCACTCCCCCTCCACCCTGAAAAGCATGTTTCTCCCCCATGGCACAAGTCAGGTGAAGCATGTTCTCCCTGGAGGCCCCCCCGCCTTCCACAGACAACACAGATTTCCTGCTAGAGGAAAGGGAGGAGATCTGTGCATCCCAGGACTGCCTGGAAACTTACCTGCCCATGGTCCAGGACACATTTCACTGAATGGAAACATGTTCTTGCATGTGGATGTGTGTTTCCCAGGCAGAGGGTCCCGCTCTTCCCAACACTTCCCTGCATCCCCCCGCACCTCAGGCCCAGCACACAGTTCCTCCTGATATAGCAGGTGGGAACAGACTTCAGACTGACAGACGCCACGGGGAAGTACACACTTGAAGGGAGATGCTGAGGTGGGAGAATGTGGGGGCATGGCACATGTCACACAAGAAGCCATGCATGTTTGACCTAAGCCCTCACGGGGCCTGAGGACAGCTTTCCCTCAGTCCTTGAGATCATTGCTCATCCGTGCCAAACTGGTTAGTGGGGTTGGGAGACTCAAAAATGTGCCAAGGATCCCCTAAGTCCTAGTCCAGGGAAGGGAAATGCCAAGGACAGGTGGCAGCTAAGTCCCCACCCCTCGTGCCTCATCCCCATGTCATTTCTCTGTATCCGCCTTTGTTCCTCATTCTCCATCGCTGGCCCCTTCCACGCTCTTCCCCATCTCAGGGTCAGACCAGCCTGCTCCCTTCACCCTCTTTGACCTGCTTCCCCTTCCTGATTGGCTGAGCTGAAGGAAAGGAGCCACAGAAGGGGGAGGGGAGGAGACAGGGAAAAAGGTTACACGGACAGGTTGGGGAGAATGAGGTCAGCTGTACCGAGGAGCAGATGGAGGGGGCCGTGGAGGACAGGGCTTGGGCAGACACCAGCAGGAAGATTTTGAAAGGAAATGTGGGAAGCAGCTGCCCAGAGGTCTTTGTGTTTGGACCTCTGGGGACAAGAATCAGGAAAGGTTTTAAGGGACACCGGTGGAGGTGTGACCGAATCCTCATGTATTGTGTGGCTTTCTGTGGGATGTTAGTGCCAAACTTGTAGAGGGGTGGGGTGCTGTCTTCTACTGACGCCCAGATCCAGAATCCTTGGTCTTGAGTCCCCTGTCCTTTTCCTGCCTTTCACCCATGGAAACGAAGTTCTTTTCTGGCCCATTCCCCTGCCTGGTCTAGCAATTCTTGGAACAGCCATGCCTTCCAAATGCTATCAACCTGGGCCCTGAGCCCTCTAAGTGGATTCCTCAGAGCTGGGGTGTGAGGGGGGGCTGGGGGACCCCATGATACAGCCACGGACTCCAATGCCCAGCCCCTTTCCAAACAATCCCATGTCCCCACCCCAATCCTTTGCGGCTCTGTACACATTTTTAAACCTGGCAAAAGATGAAGAGAATATTGTAAATATAAAAAGTTTAACTGTTGGTGTGTCTGCTGTTATGTTAGAAGGTGGTGAGGGAGGGTACCCAGCCCTGGTTGTGTCTGTTGGAAGGTGGTAGGAAGTAGTGCCCCTTTTCAGGAAACTCTTGAGGTCTGAGGGGAAATAGCAAGAGTAGGGTTGCCATAATGACGGGAATGGATGGCTGAGGTAAAGACAGGATGGTCAAATAGTTACAAACACTTGCAATCATAGCATCCAGGCAGGTGTTGCTGAGGGATCATGAACTCAAGACCAGCCTGCACTACATGTCTTTAAAAAAGAAAGAAAATGCTGAACTGGAGAGATGGCTTGGAGGTTAAAAGCACTGGCTGTTCTTCCAGAGGTCCTAAGTTCAATTCTCAGCAACCACATGGTGGCTCACAACCATCTGTAATGAGATCTGGTGCCCTCCTCTGTCATGCAGGTATACATGCAGGCAGAACACTGTATACATAATAAATAATTTTTTAAAAAATGCTAGACATGGTGCGCACTGTAATCCCAGTAGATAGGTAGAGACAGGATCGGGAGTTCAAGGTCACTCCTGGCTATGTAGAGGCCAAGATCAGGAGATGTGTGTGTGGAGGGGGAGTGTCTAGAGCCTGGTGTTTGAGAAAGAAGAGGAACCGATGAGGGCAGATACCCAATGGATTAGAGTCAGTGGGTTCTTCCAGGAGGCTGACTGTAAGAGAGGCCTGCAAGGTCTGGGCTAAGGCTGAAGGGTCAACCCTGGGCGTAGCACCTTGAGAGTATCATCTTGGCACATTATGAGGGAAAGCCTCAGCATCATTGTGACCCGGTCACTCTCAGGACCCCTCTGGGGCAGGCTTGCAGGTCACTGGGCACTAGGGTTAGTGGGCTGGGGGCCTAAGGGCCCTGGTGGCCCTAGGGACCGCCATGGCCATGGCTGAGCGGTCACGGTCTGAGTGGAACTCATATCAAAACCCCAACAGCAACAACTGCCAGGACGTGGGAAACTCCATTCTGATACTGTTGGGTCTCATCATCTGTATTAACATTGGCATCAATTTGGTGACCCTGGTCAGGGATGGAGGGGGTGGCTGGGGTGGCTGGGAGGCAGGCCTGGTTACAAGAACTTACTCGTGGTCACCATGTCCTCCTATACCTAGCTCTGGAGCCGACTCCGCATCATCTTACACCGAATATTCCATATCATTTGTGAGAAAGGTAAGAATGGCGAGAGGTTGGGGCCTAGGAGGAGCAGAAACCAGGCTTCTGTCCCACCCGACCCTAAGCTGTTCCTTAGTGACTGGAGCGGCTCCTCTCCCAGAGCCCCACCTTACCTCTCTGTGGAAGCCAGCCTCTTCAACAGCCTCCCTCTCCCTAATCCACAGAAACTACTCAATTACGCTCACCTGGGAGGCAGACCCAGCTCTCGAGGAAACAGACCTACCCTGAAGTCCATCTTCGATGCACCATGGACCCCGTGAAGATGACCGTGACCCCCCCACCCACTCGTCGCCACCGCCGTAGAGCTTCCCAGTCCCGCCGTGCCCACCGCCCAATAGCTTGGGCCCCTGACACTGATGAGGAGAGACCTCCACATCAGCACCAGGCAGTCTGCTCCCACCACTGTGATGGTCCTAAGGACTGGGAAAGCTTCCAACCCCTGCAGGAGATCTGGGAACCCTGGACTCAGGATGAGCAACCTCCCCAGACCATCCGTTTCCAACCAACAGTAGAGGGAAGGCCTCTCAAAACAGAGATCCGGTCAGAGCAGGGCCTAGAGGCCTATGTGTATACTGTGAACCCTCCGCCTCCCAGCCCAGAGGCTTTGAGCCATAAAAACAATGGGGTGGGGCCAGGGGCAGGTGCTGAGGGTGAGCAAGCCCAGTGCCAGCCTGCCTCACCAGCCTTCCTGGGTCCAGCGAATATCCCTGAAATACCTCGGCGCCGTTCCTCAGGCCGAATAGTGTATGATGCCCGAGATGTGAGGCGTAGGCTTCGAGAACTGACCCGCGAGGTAGAAGCTTTGTCCCACTGTTACCCCTTGGTTTCTGGATCCAGCACAGTTGAGGGGACAAGCAAAGATTGGGTGTATCGTCCCCTGAAGGGGAGATGACTGGGGAAAAAATAAAAAAGGAGAGAGGAGGTAGTTTGTGGTGGTCTGGGGGAGGGTCCTCACAGTGCCCAGAATCCCTGGCTGCTGAGAATGACCTCCCTTGAAACAGGGCCTAGAGAGCCCTGGAGACCCTTGTCAACTTCTTGCCTTCATAGGCCCTTCTCAAGGCCCTTCTTGGTTCCAAGACTCCCAACTGCCTCTACCCTGTTTTCTTCAGTGCCCAGAGAAGCCACCAAATCCAGCCAGATCCCCAGGCAGTCCTGAACTAGAGGAAGGACCTCAGGCCCCATGGCCCTAGCTCAGAGGTCTAAGGAGCCCAGGTCTCCAGATCCAGCGGAAACAGGGCTCCCCTAATGCTCTAGCTTCTTTGGGCAAAGATGGTTGTGAGGGAGGGTCTCTGGACCCTCACCATCTTCCAGTCAGAACCTGAAGTTCCTGCAGCCCTTGAGAATAGACTTAGAAGCAGTAGGTAAAATAATAGGGACACTCTTAAAGAGACGCCATCCCTAATATCCCAGGCTTCTGCGGTTTTATGCCTCTTCATGTCCACAAAGGAAAGGTGGAATCTCCAGTCAAATGACTTGCTTGTGGCCACAGATATCAGGGGCCATGTTCACAGCCTTAAGACTTTCTACCCCCACATCCCCATTCCTGCTAGTGGATCAGCCCAGCCTACATTTTACCATGTGACCTCCAAATATTCCATCCACTGGACAGAAGAGAAACGACTCCTGATCTGCTGTTAGACTGGCCGAGATTCTCCTATGCGTGTGCACACATAATCTTGGGAACAAGAAATCATGTGACCCCAGGCTGAAGGTACTGGACATCACCTTTCATACTAGACGGATTCCTGGAATGTGAGCATACTTTCTGTGAATCACCTTGTTTTTTCTGTTTACATCCAGCTGGAGTTATTGAAGTTGAGTGGTAGGTAGCACAGGCCTGTAATCCCAGGACTCGGGAAGCTGAGGCAGGATGATCACTGCAAGTTTAAAGCCAGACAGGGCCGGGCGGTGGTGGCGCACGCCTTTAATCCCAGCACTCGGGAGGCAGAGCCAGGCGGATCTCTGTGAGTTCAAGGCCAGCCTGGGCTACCAAGTGAGTTCCAGGAAAGGCGCAAAGCTACACAGAAAAACCCTGTCTCCAAAAAAAAAAAAAAAAAAAAGCCAGACAGGTTTACATACCCAGTTCTAGGCTAGATGGGGCCACAATAGCAAGACACCAACCATATCAGTGAAACAAAACACACGAACAAAAGGTGATTGATCGTTTCAAGTTATTTTTATTCTATGGGCACACAGTAAGCACGTACTGTGTATTTGGAGACCCTAAGAAACACCTTTCCTCCATGGCTGCTAAATAGTTTGCTGTAGGAAACATTCTTGGTTGGCAGGTGGAAGCGGGAAGATCAAGGAGTTCAAGGAATTCCTTAACTTTGAAGTTAGCCAAGGTCACCCTGGTTTACATGAGACCCTGTCTCAAAGCAGCAGAGAAAATGACTGTTGGCAGGGTAGTGGTGGCGCATGCCGATAATCCCAGCACTCTGGAGGCAAAGGTAGGATGCTTATTGCAAGTTCAAGGCTAGTTTGATCTTGAGTTCCAGGCCAGGAAGGATTACATAAGACCCTGTTTTATCTTTTTGAGGCAGGGTCTTCTTACTGTGTGGCCTTGGCTGGCCTGGAAGTCACTGTGTTGATCATGGTTGGTCTTGAACTCATAGAGATCCGCCCTGCCTCTGCCTCTGGAATGTGGGTTAAAGGCGTGGGCCACCATACCTGGCCTCTTTTTTTCTTTTTAAAGATTTTTATTTTTTAAATTAGATGTCTATGTGAGGGCAGATATGTGCACCTGAGTGCAGTTGCAGTGGAGGCCAGAAGAGGGCGTCTGATCCTCTGGAACTGATTTCTAAGTAATTGTGAGCCACCCAACCTGAGTACTGGGCACTAAACTTGGGTCCTCTGCAAGAGCAGTATGCACTCTGAACTGCTGAGCCATCTCTATATCTCCTGCTAGATTCTATCATTAAAACAAACGCAAACAACCCACACTTGCAATCTGGGTGCTACGTTCATGGATAAGTGATTGTTAACCTTTGTCGTATCAACAATTACATCATTTTATACTTTGTTAACTGTGTGGACTGTTTAATTTTTTTTTTCTAGTGCTGAGTAAACGTGTTTGGCAAGTACCCTACCTCTTCACTACACTGGTGTGTGTGTGTGTGTGTGTGAGATTTAGATGGTACCACTAGCTCCAGGAGGGCCTGGAACTCGACCTCTTCACTACACTGGTGTGTGTGTGTGTGTGTGTGTGTGTGTGTGTGTGTGTGTGTGTGTAGATTTAGATGGTACCACTAGCTCCAGGAGGGCCTGGAACTCGACCTCTTCACTACACTGGTGTGTGTGTGTGTGTGTGTGTGTGTGTGTGTGTGTGTGGAGATTTAGATGGTACCACTAGCTCCAGGAGGGCCTGGAACTCGACCTCTTCTTGTCTCAGCCTCTTCAACAGCTAGGACTGACAAGCACATGCTTGTCATCGCTACCATGCTGTGTCATGGTTTTCTTAAGGTGGCAGTTGGTGGCTTTTCAGCTTGGAGTAGGGGTGGATTGATGGGCGGACAGTTTCTTGGGAAGGAAGGAGGACCACAGTGGATGTTGGAGTTGGCAGGGACAGCAATCTCAGGAAGGTGGACGTCTGTATGATGCTGAAGCAAATGAGCCAGCACTGGACACGGGAGATTAGGACAAAGAAATGGTCAGGATGGGGAAGAGCTGGCACTGCTATGTGTCATTGTCCCTTTCGATGTCGATCTCAAAGCAGGCACAAGATGTGACATATCAACAGCCTACACGTGTGGCTGTGTTTCAGAAGAGCAATGAAATCCTTTATGGATATTTTGACTCTGTGAAGATTATCTCATGACTATAGCTGCCATATTTTCTGATCAGGAACCAGATGTGGGGTTAAGAGTGGAGGGAGGGGGCCGGGCGGTGGTGGCGCACGCCTTTAATCCCAGCACTCGGGAGGCAGAGCCAGGTGGATCTTTGTTAGTTCGAGGCCAGCCTGGGCTACCAAGTGAGTTCCAGGAAAGGCGCAAAGCTACACAGAGAAACCCTGTCTCGAAAAACCAAAAAAAAAAAAAAAAAAAAAAAAAGAGTGGAGGGAGGGAAGACTGAAATCCAGTACCTCGGGGCCATGTTCTATCAAATGGAAGGCAAGGATAAAACTTGTCATGCCAGGGGTCACATTAGTGAGTGGAAGAGCTGCTACCTCTCCATTATGACTCCAACCTGCCTCATTATGACCTGGCTCCCTCCCCCAGATAGTAAGCATCTTTCGATACTAGCATGAATACAGTGTGGGTTGGGTTGGGCTGGGTGGGGGGGTGGCTTGGCCCAAGTGGCCTTAGGACCCCCCCACCATGGAAAACCAGCTATGGCCGGGCACCCTGGGATGCTGCAATCAATACCCAGACAGCCCCCAGGATGCTGAAGACATCTTATTCCTGCTGCTGGGTCTCATCATTCTTGTCAACATCGGCATCAACGTGACAACCGTGGTCAGTGGTTACTATGGCTCACCCATAGGGATGAAGATGGCTGAGTAGAGAAGGCAGCCTCAGGCTTGCTCCACTTGCAGAAACGGGTGGGATTGTTGGGACTGGAGATGGTATTAGGAAGCCGGTCTTCACTCCCGTCTCCCCACCACCCCCAGATGTGGCATGGGCTCCAGAACGCCTTAGACAAGATGACCTTTTGGATGAATCAGAACAGTAAGTATGCTAGACAATAGGCACACACACACACACACACACACACACACACACACACACACACACGGCTCCTAAAAAAAAAAAAAAAACAGGGCCAGGTGTTCTTAACCCTGAACTTTTTGGCTCCTGTTCTGCCGCAGATGAAGTCCAGGCTACCGAATATCCCCGGAGAGAGCTCCCAGCCAACGTCCAGGACATGCACATCCATTGTATCCTGGACCCTGTACAAGTGAAGATGGCGCAACCCACACACTGCTCCTCTTCCTCCTACCACTACCTCCGTCAGCGCTATAGCGGCAAGCATCCCCGCCGCAGGCGCTGCCGCAGCCGCCACCCACCGGGCAGCCACATCCGCTTCCCACCGGGCCGCTACAGCCACCAGCGGAGGCTTCGAAACAACAGGCCGCTCTCCCGGGGCTGCCTACCCTTCTGCAAGCAACCTCAAAGCCACAGGACGTCACAGCCCAGGCCGCTGCCGCTGCCCTTTTTCGACCTGGAAGACCGGGATTCCCTTCCGGAGGATGACCAGTCCTGCCCGCACTCCAAACACCCCTCCAGGGGCTGGGGCGGTGTTTACAAGCCCATAGGTCTGGCCTCCAATGTGGGACTGTGGGGCCGCCAGGGTGGAATCCTGGCCAGCCTCCCGTTGCCCTCTCTCTACCTGTCCCCGGAGCTGCGCCGCTTGCCCAAGCGGGTGGAGGCCAAGTCAGAGCTGAGGCTGCAGACTTTCGGCCCCCGTTACTCCCAGTCCCGGATCTGGGGTAACGTGGAAGCTGAGCAGTGGGCCTCATCCCCGGCACCTGCCCGCTGGCTGCTTCCTAACCCCTCCTGGGTCACTGGGGGCTACAGACCTTTCTCTTCAGGGGGGCACGGACCCCACGATGCCTGGGAGCAGCGGCGGCGTGGCGTGGAAGGCTCTGAGCCACCACCGGCCTTCGTGAGCAGGAACCCCAGGCCAGAGGCCCAGGGCTACCGGGAGCACAGCTCCTCCCAGGCCCACCGGCAGACCCTCCCTAGCTACACTCACAGCCAGCCCAACTACAGCCCGCTGCAGTCCACAGGACACATGGGTTACAGCTCCCGGGAGTCCCACGAGATCCGCAGGCGGACAGCCGACTGGACTGACGTTTTTCCCTCCCGGCACCCTCTGACCGCTTCTACCTCCCTCACGGCCTTGGGTGAGACTTCCTACCAAAGGGCCCCAGCGGCCAGCTCCGGCCTGATGATCCCTCCCTCCTCTCAGGCCTCGCCTGAAGTGCAGGCTTCTGATCCAACTCCACCTCCAACCACCTTTATTCCGCTCAGTCGGAATCCAGGTGGCAATGCCAGCTACCAGGTGTACGACAGCCTGGAGCTGAAGAGGCAGGTGCAGGAGAACAGAGGGCGGGCTAGCTCGTTGCCACCACCTTCGACCTCAGCCTCAAGGCCCTCTCTGCATAGAAGTCGGACAGGGAAACTTAACTGACCAGCACGTGAATGGGGGCAGTGGAGCGGGGCGTGGAGAAAGGAATAAAGAGTCGAGAAACCCTTGTTGGTGGTTTGGAAGTACCTCTCCTTTCATCAGCCTGGGATTCCTGATGTGAGAAACCAGCCGCTCCTTGGCATGCTGTTCCCGCCAGGAGCCCCCTCGCGATCGTGTCTGAAATGTCTTAAACGGTAAACGGAAAGCACAGGTCTTCAGAGCACCCACCTCGCTTCAGTTCTTCCATTTCCCAAAAGGGACGGACCCAGCTCTGCTGAGATCCGGACTTAGAGAAGGTGGCTCTTTGCCTGAGTGCTGGCTGCTTTTGCAGAGGACCTGGGTTCGGTTCCCAGCACCCACGTGATGACTCATAACCATTTGTAACTCCAGTTCCAGGGGACCTAATGTCCTCTTCTGACCTCCATGTATACCAGGAATACATGTGGCACACATATAAGCAGTCAAGACACTCATATACATAAAATAAATTTTGGGGAGAAAGGGAGAAAAAGAAACTGAGGTCAGACACCAGGTAGATAAAAGCTTAAGGCCAAGTGTAGGAAGAAGACCAAGGTCTACGTTTCAGCCAGGTCTCTGAGGTCAAGGGCTTCTCAGTCTTAGGCGTGATCGAGGGGTGAAATTCTGGGTTTTCAGCTGCAGAAGTGATGGTATGAGGCATGTTTGAGCTGAGTGAATCAGAACACTGTGGGGGAGTAGCTGATAAAAGGGAGAGATGCTGGCCAGCCCATAGGTATAGGTTACCCAGGCTTGGTTACCAGGGAACTTCATTCTGGGCTCTTCTCTTCCACCAGCTCATTGTGATCCCAATCACCTGCCCCATTATGACGACTCAGTCTTCCTCCCCTCCCCCACTAGGGGAGTCTGCCTCCCAGTATGTGGGGGCTACGGGGCCTAGGTAGTCCTGGGACCCCCTGTCATGGGTGAACAAGTCTACCATGGAGCCCAAGCATGCTCTGGCACCAACCTCAGGAAATGCCAGGATTTAGGAGATTCAATTCTTCTGATTCTGGGCAGCTTCATCTTGCTCAACGTGGGAATCAATGTGGTGACTCTGGTCAGGGCAGGGTCTAGGCAGCAGGGTGGAAGGGTCTCTGGGCTTTGTTTGTTTGGTTGTTTGTTTTGAGACAAAGTCTCACTATGTGGCCCTGTTTGAATCCCAAACTTAAGATCTTCCCGCCTAGGTCTCCTGAGTTCTGTAATTATAGGCATGTGCTACCATGCTTAGCCTGAGAGCTGGGTTGTTCAAGGGGCTGATGTGGGAGGGCCGCTGGGACATGGCCAGACCAACGTCAGCCTTCAGGGCTCACTCCACCTCTGGGCTCTCCTTCCTCTGCTTCCCTCAGCTCTGGAAGCATCTGAAGAACTCACTGCGGATTCTATTCCATCATTTTTTCCCCAAAGGTGAGTGGGCTCCTGCAGGGAGGGTCTCCTGGAGACGTGGCTTGTCCCCTTTGTCACTATTCCAATTCCCACCTGGACACCCTGTCCTTTCCCATCCTCCTCTCTCTGCAGACAAGCAACCTGCTGATCTAAACGGCCGATCCATGTGCATGCGGTGCACTGCAGACCCCAAGAACCTGTACTCAAGGATTTCTTCCCGATTTCCCCGCCGCCCCAGTTTCCTGCTTGGGCATGCCAATCACTTTGACTCTTGGGTACCAGACACAAATGACGAGAACATTTCTAGGTGCTGCTGGATGCCACCCCAATGCGGACATGGCAGCGCTCCCACAGAAGCTCCGTGGGAACTGTGGAAAGAGGGACCGATGGGAGCTGGGGAAGCCCCTCGGGCCACAGTCATGAAGACCCAGGATCCTTTATTTTCCAGGCCAGAGATTTCTCCCCAGATTCCAAAAATACACAAGCTGAACATGGTTCCACCTTCTTCACCCCAAGAGAACAAGACTAAGGCACCAGATGACAGTCCACCCCATACTCAAGCCCAGGCTCTAACCTATTCTTTGACCAATACCCACGAGCTCCCCTCTGCTCAGTCCCAGACTCAGACCTCAGAACCCACTCAACTCAGGGCACAGGGTCATGAGCACACCTCAAACTATACCCCGCCAACCCATGCACCTGATTTTGTCTCAGCTCCTATCCCAGCCCTCAGTGAGGCCCCAATACCAGCCAATGCTTCACCTCCAACCCCATCCCATAACCCAGCCTCCACCCCATCCTATCCCCCAGCCCAGGCCCCAACCCATATTCAAGCCCATATCTTGGATCAGGCTCAGCCCCACATCCCGCCCCGTATCACACTCCAGGTACCAGCCCCAACCCAAGCTCAGGGTTTAGCCCACAGCCCTGAGCAACCCTCAGCCCATACATTACCTCAATCCCCAACCCAGGCTCCTGCACATGCTTCCTTCCAGTCCCCAGGCCACGACCCAGTCCAAATCCTAGTACACACCTTGACCCACCCCCAAGCTAATGTCCCTGAGCAAACAACATCTCAAGCCTCAACACATGCCCCATCCCATTCCCTACTTCATTTGTATGACCGTATCCCAGTGCCTAGCCTGACCCCTGCCCCAGCCCCTGTCCCAGCCCGCTCCCCAGCCCCTGCCCTAGCACTGTCCATGACCGTGACAACTACTCAAGCCTCTGCTCAAGTCCCTGTCACCACCTCTAACCCTACCCTACCTCCTGTTCCTTCTGTGCTGGCTACCTTTGACCCCAGCTTCTCCACTGGCCATATGGTCTCTGATGCCCACAGAGTAAAGCAGAACGCCTTCCTTAAGCACGCCGCCACCGAGAACTCGCGGTGTTTCAGGAAGGACTTGAACATCCTCTCCAGGCCCCAAGAGGCGAAGGGCCTGGTAAATTCTGGTACTGCTGAAGAGACACAAAAGCGGCATGGTGGGGGCCGTGCCGGGCCTCCTGCCGGGCCTCCTGCCGGGCCTATACTTGGTTACCTCAAGTTGGGGAACGTGGACTGGAAGACCTCAGACAATGCCAAAGAGAAGCTCTCCCAGCCCAAGACCTTCCCTTACTCCAGCTTTCACCCTTGCTGTTCTGAGAGCAGAGACGAAGACTCCCAGGCTCCAGTCTACCCCAAGTTCCTGGTCTACACCCAGAATGTCACTCCCTCTAAACCTTGTTTGCATACTCCAAGTGCCGCTCAGAGCACACTGCCCACCACCCCACCTCCGTGCACGCTTGCTCTGCCACTGGTTTCTCCCAGAACATTTGTTGTTCCTCAGTCGAACCCTCAGAAGCCCTCCAACTTACCACAAACTCCCACCTTTCTCTCAACCTCCAAGTCTCCTCCGACTGTCTCTTCCCCTCATTTCTCTGTCCCTTCCCAGTTCTCCACCATTTCTCAAACCTTAATCCAACCCCCAAACCCTGGGAATCAAAACCTTAACCAAGGCTTTGGCCTTCAAAAGACCCCATCCCTTGCCAAGGAATCTAGAGTTCCCAGGAACCCAGGCCTTACCCAAGTTCCAGGCCTCCAGAAGAACCCAAGCCTTGTCCCAAATCCAGGCCTCCAGAGGAACCCAAGCCTTGTCCCAAATCCAGGACTCCAGAAGAACCCAGGCCTTACCCAAGATCCAGGACTCCAGAAGAACCCAGGCCTTACCCAAGATCCAGGACTCCAGAAGAACCCAGGCCTTACCCAAGATCCAGGACTCCAGAAGAGCCCAAGTCTTGCCCCAAATCCAGGACTCCAGAAAAACCCAGACCTTACCCCAAATCTAGGACTCCAGAAGAATCCAGGCCTTACCCAAGATCCAAGACTCCAGAAGAACCCAGGCCTTACCCAAAACCCAGGCCTTACCCTGAATCCATGCCTCCACAAGAACTCAGGTTTCTACAAGTCTCCAGGCTATACTCAAGATCCTTACCTCTGCACGAATCCAAACATTTCCCAAGACCCTTGCCTTCAAAAGAATCTAGGTACCACTCCAGATTCTGGCCTGAGGAGTTCAGTTGCTATCCAAGATGCTGGTGCCCTTAGGAACTTAGGTTTCATCCAACCTTCCAACCTCCACAAGAATATAATATTCAATCAAACATCTGGTCAGAGAACTTTGAGCTTTATGCAAGACTCTGTGGTCTACAGGAATGGTGCATTAACCCAAGACACTGTAATCAACAAAAATAAAGGTCTCTCCCCAGTAGGGGACCAAAAGTGGCCAGACTCCTCTAATTCTGGAGGTAACAATGGTTCAGGAAATGTACAACATCCAGGAATCTGTAGGAATGTAGGCCTTACTCAAGACTCTAGACCACAGAAGAACCCGTGCCATACCCAAGATGCTGAAATTAACAAAAACTCAGGACTTATCCAGGAGTCTAGTTCCCCCAAGAGCCCAGACCGTGTCCAAATCTCTTACCTTCATAAGAGCTCAGGTTTCACACAGGACTCAGGAGACTACAAGAATTTAGGCCTTCCTCAAAATCCTGGAATCTACAGAGTCCCAGATCTAAACCAAGACACCAACTCCCACAAGAATCCCTGCCTAATCAATGTCACCACAGCAGAAAGAAGATCGGACCTAAACCAAGATGTTGGCATTTACAGTTCAGAACATGGCCGAGACCCTAACCTTCAGGAGTGCCCAGCAATTAATCAAGATTCTAGCCATCATCAGAACCCGGCACTTGGCCAAGGCTCTGGATTCAAGACTCCAGGCATTACCCAGCAGGTTGGCCCCTATAAGGACTCAGGCCTTACCCCAGACTCTGGCCTCAACAAAAAAACAAGCTTTGCTCCAGGTACTGGTTCTGCCCAAGTCTTGGGCCCACTTCAGATACTAAAGCTGGCATCTTCCCCAGTGAAATCCCTTTTATGTAAAATGAATCCTCAGAAGGACAATACAGAGCAGCAGGTGTCCCGGACTTCTGTCCCAGTCAACCAAGGCCCCTGCCCTTCCAAGGCCCAAGTGCTCTCCCCTGACCTGAAAACTTTGTCAGAGGTACCTGTCCTAATTGAGCTGCAACCACCCTCCAGGCGGTTAGACAGCCAGGACTGGGTATACCACAATGTAGATACCGTCCCTTCAGCCTGCCAGAAGTATCGCCAGATGTCTATGCCTCCCAAAATCAACTGGAAGCCCCATTGCCCTGGACCAGGCACCCGGACAGGTCATGTGGTCTTTGATTCCCGCCAGAAACAGTTAGTAACTGGCAGGGAAAAGTGTGAGGCCCTGTCTCCCAGGCGCTCGCGTCAAGAAGCACTTAAAAACTCAGAGGAGACCCAGAAGGAATGGGGATATCAAAATGTGATGAGGACCTTGGACAAAGAAGGGGCAAATATGCATCAGGAATAAAGAGGCACGAGAAGCATTCTGTGGTTGTTTGAGGCTCTTCATCCCAGCCCTACCACTTATATTGACCATCCTCATCTTAAAGAGACATGGCATTAAAACGTCCCTATTCTTTCTCCACAGCTCCATAGTCAAGCCCATTCTCTTCCAGGCTCAAGAGCTGTGTTTTAGGGGAAAAAGATAGTAGCCACTATCCAAATGTGACTAATAGGATGTCAATTAAAATTGAAAATTCTCACCAAGCATTGTGTTTTACATCTCTAAAGCCAGCACTTGGTGGGTGGAGGGAGGAAGATCAGGAGTTCAAAGTCATCCTCAGCTACATAATGAGTTCAAGGTCAGCATAGTCTACTTGGGATCCTGTATCAAAAAGAAAAAAAAGAGGATTCTGAGGGGCCTGGAGAGATGGCTCATCTGTTAGGAGCACATATTGCTCTTCTAGAGGACTCAGGTTCAATTCCCAGCACTCACCTGGTGGATGAGTAGTAGTTTGTAACTCCAGGTCCAGGGACTGAATGCCATCTCATCTTCTGGTGTCTGTGAGCACTGCACACATGGTACACAGACATATATGCAGGCAATTACCCACACACATAAAAAAAATAAATTTAAGGTGGGCATAGCAGTGAACGCCTTTAATGCCAGCACTCAGGAGGCAGAGGCAGGTGGATCTCTGTGGGTTCAAGACCAGCCTGGGATAGGGCTGCATAGACCTGGTCTCAAAAAAGAAAAAAGAAAATCTGAGCTGGGTAGAGTAGTGCACACCTGTAAGATCAGAATGTAGAAGGCTGAGTGAGGTAAGGTGATTTCCATTCTGAGTCCGGACAGAGCTACATAGCAAAGGCCTGTCTCAAAAGACAGAACCAATTTAAATTCTGTTCTTCAGTTGCTACATTATTGAGTTCTGACAGCCACATGTAGCCAGACAGCAAAGACTCAAGACATTTCCGTCATAGAAAAAAAAAAAATTGAGACAGGCTTTTGCTATGTAGCCCAGGCTAGCTATTAACTCCTTCTATAGCCTATGCTGGCCTCGATTTTGCAAACCTGCAGCCTTAGCATCATGAGTTCTGAGATTGTAGGTGTGCACCATCATGAGTGCTGAGATTATAGGTGTGCACCATCATGAGTGTGCACCATCATGAGTGTGCACCATCATGAGTGCTGAGATTGTAGGTGTGCACCATCATGAGTGCTGAGATTGTAGGTGTGCACCATCATGAGTGTGCACCATCATGAGTGCTGAGATTGTAGGTGTGCACCATCATGAGTGTGCACCATCATGAGTGTGCACCATCATGAGTGCTGAGATTGTAGGTGTGCACCAACACTACGCCTGGCTTTTTTACAGGAGGAAGAGGAAGCTGATTCTCTCTGTCTCTGTCTCACACACACACTGTAGCTCAGGTTATCCTGATGCTCACTGTGTTATGTACTTGTCTTTTGACAAGGATACCTGGGAGACAGAGCTTCTTCACACTTTTCCCTGCCAGTCACTGTTTCTGGTGGGAATCAAAGACCACATGACCTGCCCAGGTGCCTGGTCCAGGGCAATAGGGCCTCTAGTTGATTTTGAGAGGCATAGACATCTGGTGAAACTTCTGGCCGGCTGAAGGGACTGTACCTATAGATACAGGCTGGCCTCATATTGGAGACAAACTTCTCCTGCCTCAGCTTCCTGAGCATTAGGATTACAGGTATGAGCCACCACACCTGAGGATCATTCTTTTCTTTAAAGACTGGGCATGGTGATGTATGCTTATAACCTCAGAATGTAGGAGGTAGAGGCATGAGAATTAGGAATTCAAGGTCAACCACTACTACATAGTAAATTTTAGGAAAACTTGACCTACATGAGACCCTGTCTTAATAAAAAGAAAGGAAAGGGGTCCGATGAGATGGCTCAGAGGGCAAAGGTGCTTGCTGCCAAGCCTGATGTGAGTTTGTTCCCTGAGTAGAAAAAGATAATTACTCCAAGGTGTCCTCTGAGCTCCACGTGCAAGCTGTGCATCGATGTGCACATGCACAAACACACAAAATAAGAATGTAATTAGAAAAAAAGGGAAGCAGGGCGGAGGTGGTGCACAGCTTTAATCCCAGCACTCAGGAGGCAGAGGCAGGTGGATCTCTGTGAGTTCAAGGCCAGCCTGGGCTATAGAGTAAGTTCTAGGACAGCCAGAGCTACACAGAGAAACCCTGTCTCGAAAAAAAGAAGAAGATGAAGAAGAGAGAGAGGGAGGTTGGCCAGATTGCTGAGTGGGTAGAGCAGTCAAGCCTAATGACTTGAGTTTGATCCTTGGCATATACATGGTGGAAGGAGAGAACCAGTTTCTACAGCTGTCTTTTGACCTACACACACACACACACACACACACACACACACACACACACACGCACACGCACACGCACACACACATACACATGAGAGAGAGAAATAAGTTTTAAAAAGAAAAAAGAGTTCTATTTTATTAGAAATTAATGCTTTAGAGTTCTCTCTAAAGAACACTCTTTTTTATCCATTCCCAATGTTTTCATTTATTTATTATGTACTTTTTTTCTTTCTTTTTGGTTTTTCGAGACAGGGTTTCTCTGTGTAGTTTTGGTGCCTGTCCTGGATCTTGCTCTGTAGCCCAGGCTGGCCTCGAACTCACAGAGATCTGCCTGGCTCTGCCTCCCAAGTGCTGGGATTAAAGGCGTGCGCCATCACCAGCGCATCTTGTTGATTTTTCGAGTGGTTCAGAAAGATATACACAGATTCCCTATGCCTGGTAACCCAAACTGTGAGCCCAGCCTTCAGGGACTGGAGAGAGGGCTCAGTAGAGAAGATTGCTAGCTGCCCTTGCAGAGGACCCAGGTTCAGTTCCCAGCGTCCACACAGTGGCTCACAATCATCTGTAATTCCAGTTCCAGGGGATCCAGTGCACTCTTCTGATTTCTGAAGGTACCAAGCAAGCACAAGCTACACATATCTACATGTAGGTAAAAACACTCATACATGGAGCTTGAGAGCAGTTAAGAGAACTCAGGCTCAATCCCTAGTACTCACATAGTGGCTCAAAACTATCTGTAACTCCAGTCCCATGGGATCTGAGGCCATCTTCTGCCTCCAAATGCTCTAGGCACACAAACGGCACACAGACACACACGCAGGCAAAACACCCATACACAAAAGTAAACAAACAAAAAACAAAACAACAACAACAACAAACAAACAGTCCTGTCTCCTCCTGATCTGGCCTCTTAGGTCATAGATATATATGCCCCGACTTCCTTCAGTTTCCGCATGAGGCTGAAGGGGAAGGGTACCCCCTTGGGAGTGACTTGAAATCCTTTCAGTCTGGGCTTCCCAGGTGCTCTGGTTCCAGGAATTTCTTTACAGACTCCCCCACCCCAGTTTTGGGGTAGTGTCTTAATTTAGGCTAGGTTCACCTGGAACTCAGTCTGCATCTCAGGTGTGTGGTGGTATTGTGTTCCCCAAAATATTGTGAACCCTAATAAACTTATCTGGGGTCAGGGACAGAACAGCCACAATATTAAACATAGAAGTTAGGCAGTGGTAGCACACGCCTTTAATCCTAGCATTCCAGAGGCAGAAATCCATGTGTTCAAGGATACAGCTAAGCATGGTGACTCACGCCTTTAATCCCAGAAAGCAAGCCTTTAATCCCAGGGAGTGGTGGTATAAAGCAGAAAGATATATAAAGTGTGAGGACCAGAAACTAAAGGCATTTGCCTGATTAAGCATTTGGCTGGTTAAGCTTTCAGGCTTTGGAGCAACACAGTTCAGCTGAGATTCATTCTGGATGAGGACTCAGAGGCTTCCAGTCTGAGGAAACAGGACCAGCTGAGGAATTGGCAAGATGAGATAGCTGTGGCTTGTTCTGTCTCTCGGATCTACCAGCATTTCACCCCAATACTTGGCTCCGGGTTTGATTTTTATTAATAAGAACTTTTAAGATTCCTGTTACACAAGTGAGTCTCTAGTTCATGGCAGTCCTCCTGCCTCAGCTGCCCAAGTGCTGAGATTATAAACCTGAGTCACAACACTTGTCACAGTCCTCTGGCTTTTCAAGACGTCCCAGATTAACGATCAGGGGCGGATGGCGTGTAAGAAGCCCCGGCCTGGTCAAGGGTCTGGTCTACGAGCGTGTTTACTGGTTTACTATCTGAGCCACTGTCACGCTCTCAGCCCCAGCCTGTGTTTTTGCTATCTTCTGATCCTTATTCTGGTCTCTGGTAGCATAGGTTACTGGAAGTAATATCCTGCCCTAGTTTTTTTGGCCTGACCTGACGTTGCTGGGAGTTTCCTCTGGACTTCAATTTCAGTTCTAATGGCCTCTGTGTCCACGGAACTTCAAATCCCCATGTGTTTTCCCTGCCATGATTCTGCATGTCTGATGTGAGCATCACTGGTTACAATCCCCCTCCACGATTCAGATGCCCTCTTCTGCGTCACATTGTATATTCCTGCCTTAGTATTACGGCCACTGACTCCAGGAAGATGCCTGGCCACCAATCCAGAGAGCCTTTTCTCAACCTGTCTCACTAACTCCGACCCTGGACATGTCAGATGCATTATTATTACTTTTTTTTTTTTAAAGACAAGTTCTCACCATGTAGCCCTGGCTGTCTTGGCACTCTCTATGCAGACCAAGCTGGCCTTGAACTCACAGAGATCTGCCTGCTTCTGCATCTCAAGTATTGGGATTAAAGGTGTGCGTCACCACGCTCAGCTTTTTCCTTTTTAAAAAGAGTCTAAATTGCCCAGACTGGCCTTCAGTCTTCGGTCCTCCCAGCTCCACCTCCCAAGCCTGGCACAGCTCTTCTAAAGCATAGTCTTTAAAATGACCAGGGGTCTTTAATCTCAGCACTCAGGAGGCACAGGCAGGTGGATCTCTGGGAGTTCGAGGCCAGCCTGATATACATAGTTTCAGGCCAGCCACAGCTATAAAATGAGGCCCTGCCTCAAGTAAATAAACAAACTAAAATAAAATAAAGTCAGAATTTCCTTAAAAGAGCTTCATCTAAGAGACCATGGAGCCTCACAAATGGAATGAAGTGTGTGTTCTTCATTATTGTTTACTATTCAGAGCCAACCAATTATCCCTCTTCTCCAATTCCAAGGAGTGTTTATGTAGGATTGATTAGACAGAACAATATATTGTCACAAAACAACTTCCAGCTGGGTGTAGTGGCATGAGCCTGTAAATCCAGCACCAAGGAAGCTGAAATAGGAAGCTTGCTGTGAGTTCAGGGTCAGCCGGAGCTACATAGTGATTCCAGGCCAGCTTGGGCTACATAAGACTCTTTTGTTTTTCGACACAGAGTTTCTCTGTGTAGCCCTGGCTGTCCTGGAACTCTGTAGACCAGGCTGGCCTCGAACTCACAGAGATCCATCTGCATCTGCCTCTGCCTCCTGAGTCCTGGGATTACAGGTGTGTGCCACCACCGCCGACTTAAGACTTTTTATAAAGTTAAAAAAAAAAAAAAAGTCAAGCCTGGTACTGCACGCCTTTGATCCCAGAACTCAGGAGGCAGAGGCAGGCTGAGTTCTGTGAGTTGCAGTCAGTCTGATCTACATAGCAAGTTCCAAGTCGTCCAGAGCCACACAGTGAAAACACAATCTCAAAACAAAACAAAACAAAAGTGAAGGGGGCGGGAGGTGGGAAAGAAAAAGAAATACAGCGTCCAATAGGCACTACTTTTAGCACAATGGCAAGGGTGTGCAGGGACCGCTCCAACGCACCAGTATTGCGGGGAAACAAACTACAACTCCCAGGGTAGCAACATCTCAGCAGGGTGAAAGGCGGGACTGAACTCTCATAGGAGGCGGGACCAGTCCAGAACCACCCAGACAGCTTCCAGAAAAGGGCGTGGACTTGTGACCATCAGGAAGTTACCTGTAGAATCTTTGACGGTGTTTTCTGTTCACAACCTTTTATGCTACCCCTTAATCGGAAAGCCGTGGACCTATGAGCCTCTTCTGAAAAAGAGGTAAAGGGAGTGGGACAAAGGGTGGTGGCAAAGATTGGCTACTGTGTTCCCCAGGAGGGTTCCAATAGCCATTCTTTACCTGCTGAGTCAGGTGAAGCGATTCACCGGGCCGCAACCTGCATCTAGGAAAAGGAACGAAGAAAGCAGTCATCTGTTCATTTTGAAGACTAAACGCAGAACGCATCATCTGCAAGACCCACTTTGTGGACTGTCTGCGGCCCTTGCTCCACCTCGGAAGGAAGGGAAAACTGGAGAACTTTGGGGAGCCAAGCAAAGGCCTGCCAGGGCTAACTCGGATCTGTTTGCGCTAGCCCCAAACGATAGAGATCCATGGCTTCCACCGTATGGGGCGGTGCCCCCTGGTGGGGCCCGCCACCCCCAGCCCCAGCCCGGCCGCTCACAGACGTCGACTTCTGCTCTGGCGCCCAGCTGCAGGAGCTGACTCAGTTGATTCAGGAGCTGGGTGTCCAGGAGAGCTGGAGCGAAGGGCCCAAGCCTGGAGCTGATCTTCTCCGAGCCAAGGATTTCGTTTTCTCTTTGCTCGGTAAGTAATTCTCAACTGTGGGAAGTTGCAAACCCCAGCCTCACCATTCCCCACCCCGGCTCTGGACCACGATACCTTCACAGTCCCTTTTCTTCCTTTAGGTCTAGTTCACCGCCAGGACCCTCGTTTCCCACCCCAGGCAGAACTCTTGCTGCTTCGCGGTGGGATTCGCGAAGGCTCCCTAGATTTAGGGCATGCCCCCTTAGGTCCCTACGCCCGGGGACCTCATTATGATGCCGGCTTTACGCTCCTTGTGCCTGTGTTTTCTCTGGATGGCACTGGGCCGGAGCTGCTACTGGATCTGGAATCCTGTTATGCGTGGCTCCGCCTTCCAGAGCTGATGTGTGGGATTTCCGTCCGGGAGACCTGGCAGGATTGCCTAGGACCCCCTGTCGCAGAAGAATGTGATTTGACTCACCAAACCCATAGCAAAGAGAATCCCACGGACCAGGAAAGCTCCGTAGACCAGGCACGTGATTATGTCCCTGAGCCTGAGCCGCACACATCTGTGGAAAAATCATCTAGTGACCTTTCAGGGTCCCAATCGCCTTACAATGACATCACCCATCTTGAAACTCCTGAACCATTGAAAACACTGAGTAGTGACGCCTTGGAAGACGACGAAAAGCCATCCCCAAAGCCGTCGGAGGCTGCGAAGGCATGGCCCACATTATGCCCTACCCAAGTGGCTGCCTGGTTCTTCCTTAAGCTGGCTGAGGTCGCTGAGTCCCTGATCCCGGTCCCAGGCGCCCCGCGGCTAGTTCACGCAGCTCGCCACGCGGGTGTCACCACGGTCCTCCTGGCCACTCCAGAGCCCCCACGCCACCTCCTGCTCTTCGACCTGATCCCGGTGGTGACCGTGACAGGCTGGCCCGACAGGGCTCGGAGCCACTCGTGGGCGGGTCCACTGGTCTCTGAGTCGGCTTCTTTCTACCTAGTGCCGGGCAGCCACCCGGGGCAGCAGGGCACCCCTGGATGGCAGCTGTGCTTCGCCCGCCAGGAGCTGGCGCTCAAAGCGCGCATCCCAGCGCCGCTGCTTCAAGCCCACGCGGCGGCCCAGGCGCTGCTGCGCCCGCTGGTGGCGGGGACCCGGGCCGCCGCGCCCTACCTCCTGCGGACCTTGCTCTACTGGGCGTGCGAGCGGCTCCCTGCGCTCTACCTGGCGCGGCCGGAAAACGCCGGCGCTTGTTGCCTTGGGCTACTGGATGAGCTGAGCCGAGTGCTCGAGGCCGGGACGCTGCCTCATTATTTTGTGAGCGGCCGAAAGCTCTGTATGGGAGACGGCTCCGCTGCCCTGCGCGGGGCATTGGTCCAGCTCCGCGGGGACCCCGCACAGGCCTTGCGCGACGCGGTGGAGGAAGCCAAGGTTGCCCGCAAAGGGGGCGGTTTAGCGGGCGTAGGGGGCGGAACCCATTAAAGATTCTACTCTTAGGGAATGCGAAGTGTTTCCTTGGGCGATGGGGTTGTGGGGGGGGACTGCTCCTGCTCCGCATACAGACTGTGCGTCTTGGGTCCACAGCCTCTGTTCTAAAAGGTCTCCCCCGGGGTTTTGCCCTGCCCGAGGCCCATGTTCTTCAAATCTGGCTGGCACCCTTCCTATCCCGGTGCTGCTTCCCGAGACACCTCCCCCGGATTCTTCCAGAGTCAACCGCGAACTGGAGGAATGGCAAAATGCGGGAACCGGCGTTTGGAAACCTGGTTCTGATCAATGTGGCTTACACCAAAGCAGAGAGATAGTAAGGCCGGAGTACAGCCCAGACTGGATGGCACAGACACCCCCGTTTCTCCACCCCCACCCGACCCCCACTTTCCTCAACCACTTCTGTCCTCACTTCCATGCCAGGTCGTAGGGTCCCTCTCCATTTTCTCACCGTCAGCCATCCCACTTAGCCCCCCGCCCCCCAGCCCCGGCGCTTCGGGCTTCCTCGTCTCGTTTCCCCTGCACCCCGAGACTGGCAGGCCTTGCCTCGACTCCGCCTGCCTCTGAACCGGTCCCCACTCACAGCTCCCGAGGAACCCCAGGGTTCCGCCCGCCCGGCTTCGCCTCCCTCTTCCCCAGCGTCTCCGCCCCCTGCCCCGCCCCCGGGCCGGCTCGCAGAGGAGGGGGAGCTTCTGTCGCCGCCGCCGCCACCACCGCTTCCCACAGCCGCTGCCGCCGCCGCCGCCGCCGCCGCCGCTCTGCCTGGTCCACCCTCCAGGCCCAGTGCTCTGACTTTGCCGAACCGGGGCGCTCTGCAGAGACATCTTCACTCCTTCCTGGGGGTCCGGGACACCTAGGCCGGCGTTGGGGGGAACCTCTGCTTGCGGGTGACAGGGAGGGAGGAGCCTGGAGCCGGAGCCCGCGACACCCGTCGCCCGGATCAACAGGACAGGACAGGTTGAGGGGCGTCGGGGAAAGGAAGGGGTGCTCTGGCAGTCCCAGGAGGACGAGGAAGCCCTGTCGCAGGAAGCTGTGATGCGCTGGGACTTACTGAGGCCTGTTCACGTTTGAGGAGTGCTCACTCACAACGTGGGCACTCCTCTCTGGGGGGCCTGGTTAGACTGGAGGGTGTGGGATCTAAGCAGTGCCGGCTGCTCCTCGGGGGGAATCTAAGGGGCAGCCAGAAGACAAACAGAAACGACTGATGCTCCTGTTTCGGGGTGACCCAGGGTCCTCCAGACAACCACCTGGTGTATGCACTAGGAAGGGCTGATTTGGAGGTGACTTCAAAAGGAGTGGAGGGTAACAAAGTGAGGAGATGGCCTCAGCAGCTGGAACCCTGGGGTACTAGAACCCCAGGTCCTGGGACCCTGTGAGAAAAAGCATTATCCAGCCAGAGGAACTGGGAACCCCTTCTCACTGGACCTAGACAGCCTGGATATTGAGACATATTTGGGGGGATTTTTTGGGGAAAAAAAAGTGGGAGAGCCACTCCATTTAGAGTATAGCAAAGGGAAAAACATCAGGACTGGGTTCCTCTCTGACATTGACAGCAGCCCAGGGTGAACTGATGTCCCCAAAGCTAAAGACCCACACCCTTCAGAACACAAGAGAAGGCTGGGCAGGAGCGGCCCCAAAATAAGGTGGAAAGAAGTGTGAGGAGATTAAGAACACATCCTGGAAATTTTGGAGGGTCTTGACTTTGGGACAGGGGAAGTGGGGCCAGAGGCCAGAGAGGAGGGAAGGGGAGAGCTTTCATTAGGGGACAAAATTCATGGGTGAGGTCAGCTGAAGAGGGCACAGGCTGTTGGAGCCGCTGGAGGCAGGGCAGGGCCCAAGGGTGGGAGCTGGTGCTTGTGGGGGGAGGCAAGGGGGTCTGGGGCTTGTCCTTAGGTCCTGTGGGTGGGGCGGTGGGGTGGGTCCAGAGCATGCCCTGGTGAGAAGGCTCCTCTAGGGGAGCCCAGGGCGCTCCGGGAGCCTGCTGGTTTCGGGGTGTCTCCTCCCGGGGCGCTATGGCGGCGTTGGCCAGTAGCCTGATCCGACAGAAGCGGGAGGTCCGCGAGCCCGGGAGCAGCCGGCCGGTGTCGGCGCAGCGGCGCGTGTGTCCCCGCGGCACCAAGTCCCTTTGCCAGAAGCAGCTCCTCATCCTGCTGTCCAAGGTGCGACTGTGCGGGGGGCGGCCCACGCGACAAGACCGCGGCCCAGGTGAGTGTGGCTAGGGCGGGGTCTCCGAGCCCCAAGTCCTTCTGCCTGAGACCAGGGACCCTGGAGAATGCAGCCGATCGGGGGTAGGGGGGGGTGTCCCAAAAGTAGAAGAGATGGGCCCGAGCGACAAAAAAAATCTGCGGGACTATCCTTCAGTTTCCTTCCCCTTTGCCGGTAACGCCGAGTCTCCTTGCTTTCGAGGGCAAGGGGACGGTTTGAGCGGCCAGGTCTAACGGCCCAAGCTTCTCGGCTCCTGTCTGCCCCCTTCAACACAGGACTCCCCACCCCCACTGTTCGCCTACGTGCGGGTTCTCGCGATTCTTTCCATCCGGAGCGGAGGGACCTGGGGGGTTCTGGACGCTTGGGTCACCCCGAGGGTTTCTGCAGCCCTGGCTGCCCCGCCCCCGCTCCGGTTCTCCCGCCCCTCCACGCCTGGGCTCTGCTCTTCCTGGTCCAGCTCGCCTGGCCCGGAGCCAATCTCTCCAGCTCTCCCCCGGGTGTCCTTGCAGCTACCTCGTTAGCCAGCCCCCTCCGTACGCCCTCCTTCTGTGACCTGCGCTCCGAGAAGGGTGCCGAGCACCCCCTTCCCATTACTCCTGTGCGCCTCGGAAACCCGATCCTCCGGGCTCGGGGGACCCTGGGCTAGCAGGACCTCACACACAGTTCAGGCTGAAGACCTGCACGCAGACTTGGGGCGGGGGTCGTACCACTTACGAGGGGGAACAGGGAGACCGGCAGAGAGCAAGCCGCGGGGAAGGACAGGTGTAAGAGCTGGTCTGTGGTTCCCGTCCAGGTACGACAGTTAGGGAGTCCCTCTGGCCTCTCTCCAGGCCGCTGCCGGTTCCCCTAGGGGTGGCCCCTTGCGGCCTCCCCCCCCCCACCAGCGGTAGGTGTGGTACAGTCCGCAGCCCACCCTCTGAGTGGGACCCAGCCCCCACGTGATGCAGCTTGCCTCTCCATCTCTGTCCCCTCTGCCTTTTCCTTGAGTGGTATGAATGTCCCCCATCCCAGGCCAGTTACCTGGCTGAAGGGTAGAGACTCAGCCTCAGGGAGAACTGGACCCTCATGAGCCAGCCGACTGACTGACAGAGACAGACGGACAGATGGGTCAGTGTCAGACAGGCCGGCGCTGAGCCAGAGCAAGGCCCGCGCCAAGCAAGCGGCAGCTGCAGCAGCAGGTGCTGAGTCAGCGCCAGTCAAGCC